>NC_058501.1:16022500-16322500 GCF_020382885.2 Scatophagus argus
GGCAAACCATTGTCATCATTCATTATCTGTTTGTATGAAACTTGTTTATTAAGTCAATGTTCTTGCTTTTCTCCCCCTCTGACAGTCAGCAAAGATGTTTAACTATGCTGGGTGGCGAAATACCTGTAACTACATCTTCATTGTGTTTGCTGCGGTCTTCATTGTCACCCGCTTGGTCATCTTCCCATTCAGGTACACGAACATATTTAAAATAGTTGTTTTGGTTTTGTTATGACTGAGTGTTATAAAAGTTACCATGTCCTTAATTTTTACTATCTCTATTGCAGGATTATTTACTGCACATGGGTTTACCCGGTGACCATCTATGAACCCTTCTTTGGATACTACTTTTTCAATGGACTTTTGATGACTCTGCAGTGTCTACATATCTTCTGGGCCGTCCTCATTATACGCATAGCAGTCCGCTTCCTTACCAACAATGTAAGCAAACAAAAACACACACACACACACACACATTACCATACATGCAACTGGACAGCCTGAGTTCTGATGCAGGCCAGAACAATTTGAGCCAAAATTCTTATTGATTAATGTTTTGTTTTGGTTTTTTTTTTGCTTTTTAGGAAAAAGTGGATGATGAGAGGAGTGACAAAGATGAAACAGATGAATCAGAAGAAGATGAGGAAGAGGAGGAGGATAAAAAAGACATGAAGAAAAATGGACCAGTGCAGAACGGTCACACAGTCCACAACAACAACCACAGCAAGACAGAGTGAACACAAACACAACAACACAAGTGTTGGGACGAAAGAATGTGCGAAGGACTCATATCCCTCAGCAGGGGAGGAGGAGGAGGGAGGGATGAAAAGAAAGAGAAAGAAGAAGGCGTGTGGGTCAGGGAGGGGAGGAGGTCGTTTCATAAAAACCAAAAGCAGCAGATATCATAAAGAAATTTGACACTGTTGCTTTTGCACAACACAAAAACACACACACGTTCATTCGTACTTTTAGAGGGCACAGAGATCCAACAGATGATATACACTACATTAAGTGGCATGGCTTTTTCGCTTTGTCATCAAAGAAAATTGTATCACTGTCAGTGTGCAATGTCAGTCCCAAAATTTCAAAGAGACAGGCGAGAAAATGGAGAGGAGCAAAGTGTGGACACAGGAGGGGGTGGGGGTTGATGCTGCTTCTACTTTAGCTTTCCT
The DNA here is from genome assembly GCF_020382885.2 of Scatophagus argus. NCBI lineage: Eukaryota > Metazoa > Chordata > Actinopteri > Scatophagidae > Scatophagus > Scatophagus argus. The sequence goes on from NC_058501.1 coordinate 16,023,673, forward strand.
TGTTCTGTGTGCCTTAGAGCCAGCTGATGGCTGTTAAAACGCCATTTTAAAGCTTTCTGCTTTAATCTTGTGTTGTTTTATTTTGTTGTACCTTTTTTGTTTTCCACTAAAAGAACAAAAGAGACTGAAAGTGAGTTTTATGAAAGAGAGACAACAGGGCATTTATTTCCTTAATTTTGTGTCTATGCAATTACGTAAATGTTCAGCTATTGCAACATGTTTGCACAAACATACAGTGTCTCTTATACAATGTAATTACTTGCAGTAGGACTGAGTTCCTCTGCTCTCCAATGCGGCCTGTGCCAAAAGTTGCTTTCTTCTTTTAATACCTGTTCAATTCTTAATCCAGCATAGCTCATCGTGTCCAGTTCCTGCTTCCAGAAGAGATGTCTGGGCTGCAGAGGATCTGAAGATCCACCCAGAAACCAGTGCTTGGCACAAACACTACAATATACATCACAGCTTCCTGCTAGTGTTGATGGAGCTGAATGTTTTTCCTCTCTGGTGTGTCTCAAAGAGATCGAATCGAATGCAACTAGACTTGGGTTCGGTTCAATCTCTTTGAGATGGCTTTGACCTGGATAAATGAGAATATCCACGGACACTCTCTGGTGCGTTTGAATCACACTTATGATGCCACGCACTGAAAACCAATGACTCTCAGTGAAATTATTGCAAAGGTGGGTTGCTATGTCGTAATACAGGAGTTTTATTAAGTCGAATGGAATCTCACAGATAAACAACTTCCAGATTTTACAAATATGAAGCAGATTTCTTAAATTCACTGCCTAGGAGCCTTGGATATGTGTGTTAACCTGGCTTAGACTTTAAATGTTGATCCAAATGAATGATTTTAGGTATGATTCTTTGTATGAAACAGGTTTACATGCATCGCTGTTTGATGTTAAGAGGTAAAAGATATTGTAATGAATTTTTAGTAGTTCAGTGTTTTGAGTTTTGAGAGGTGAATTTCTGAAATGAGTGTTGCAGTTTTGTCGTCATGCTTTGAAGTTTTTTTTGTTTGTCAAGTGCCTTATCTGTAACATATGGGAAGCTCTCTCTCCTGTCTTCAAGTCTTCTTGTTTTCTTTCCTGTCTCCACATTATATCCTCCCTCCATTGACTCATCCATCACTCACTTCTCCTCTCTATAAATGACCTTCCTTTGAAACTCACCTTCATTCCACCACTGCGTTCTTACTAACCCAGACCAACCAGCAACCTCTCTTCCCTGGTGATACAGAAGAAACAGCTGTGTCCTAATTACAGTGTTATTTCTTTTTTGTTTTTTGTTTTTTTTTTGTATTTTTGTTTAATAACTAAGTATTGTTATTAATAATAAAAGCGAAGATCATGAATCACAATGAAATTTAAGTTGTTTATTTATGAATCACATCTGCCAGCATAACACAGAGTAAATCCTTCCACTCAGACTCCAGACTTCCACTCATTTTCTTCCATCTGACATTTTTCGCTTTGAGAATAATACCTCGTATTACCATTCAAACAGTTAGGTCTCTAAATTTAGATTAGAGTAGAGATGTCAAAAGCAACTATATTTACTCATGTACTGTACTAAAACTGTGCACAACTGCACTACATTTCAGAGGGAAATGCTGAAGTTTATAAACTACAATACAGTTATACAAATTGGTTGCAATTATCTCCATCTCAGCCAGCTACAGCTACCAGCTGTTTACACAGTAACTCATAATTATACAGTAATCAAACAATGATATGACAGTGAGCACTCTACTTGAAAATTTTATCAGTTTACTGAAAAGGCTTATGTATTTTAGGTGTTGGAAAGTAGCCCAGTACATTTTGCTGTCTACTCCCATTTCAAGAGACGTTATACTTTCACTTCAGGACATTTCAGTAGGAAATACAGTATTTTTTTACTCCACTGCATTTGATAGTTTGAATTATACACGTCAGCTAATAAAATATGCACAGTTAAAAATTACAAAAATCCAGTATTATGCAAAATAGTTAAAAGTGTTTCCGCATTCATTAACGGCAATACTGACAGGCTGCTTACTAAGTTCTGTAACAAACTGCAAGGGGCAGTTGAAATCTACTAATTCTGAAACTTGCAGTACGTTTTGCTGATGCTGATTGTAGCTGGTTATTTAAGCACACATTTTGAAAGGAAGACTTTGAGTTAAACTGAACTAAAGATTTGTCTGTTGCTGTTTGTTAGCACACCGATGCGCATTAAGCACAAAGGTAATTGATTGTTTGTGTCATTCTCAGGTTTTCAAACCCCACTCACTGTTAAGTCTCATCACAACCTGTGAAGAGACTTAACAATCAACTATCTTTAGCAAGAATTGCTTACGCACAGACACGTCCACACACTTCTAGTGTATCAAGTGATGACTGGGAGGAATTATTTTCGGATGAGTCTATAATATTATTTATTTAGAAAAGCCCCGCATAGTATTCATTTAGCTTTGCAGCTCTGCGAGTCCCTCAACTGCCAACGAGGAGGAGCAAAACATGGATTTCCCAACATTTCACGTCATTTGCATCTGGCTTGAGTATTGTCCAATAGAAAGAGCAGGAAAGAAAACACTGTAGACAGTTTGCGTCCTGCTAACCTGAAACGCCATCTTAAATAGAAAGGGGGGTTTAAACCGGGAGAAAACAGAGGAAGGACCACTGGGGGAGTTACATTTTTATTTTCTCTTGTTTTTTAATTACTGGAGTCGTCGAGTTCTGGTACAGTACTTGTCATGGCTTTGCGCGTTTCCAAGACAAAATAGAGCGACATACGTGAGGGGATCGCTGAGGCACTTAGCCTCTAGCCTGCTAGCAAGGGGGAGGGGCGGGGGTTTTGAGGATTTTTTTTTTTTCCGCAGCCGAAGTTGTTTGTTTATGTTATTCCATTCGGACATGTCCTCTTCAAACCCAGGTAAAGTGCAATAAAAGTCACAGCAACAATTTATTCCTGTAATACTATGCAACTGTTAGTCGGCTGTGGGCGTTTAGTCGTGCATAGCCGAAGCGGACACTTTCCTAAAGATAGCGTGACAGCGTCAGCTAAGTTAGCTTAGTAGCAAAGCTAATGCCACAGCAAGGCTAGCTGGTTATTGCATAAGTTGTAGCTTGCTGGCTTGCTAGCCAGTCCACAGTGACTAGAGTAGCGACTAGCTAACCGCTGAGATAACGCTATTATGATATATTGATATGGCCAAACGAGATAAAGTGAGAATCCAAATTTAAGTTGGCCAAGCACTAAGCTGCGATTAGCTAGCTCCGTTCATATCCATCTGTTTCTAACGTTAGTGGTCACAAGATTGGTGTGTGTGTGTGTGTGTATTGCTTCAACGTTAGTTTGGTGCCGTGATTATCTTAGGTCTCTATAATCAGAAATTAAGGATATAGTTAGTAGATGTCGCGCTAACCTAATGGTAAACACAGGCTGTGAAAGGGAACCAGTGTTACTCCTGTGTGTTAATATTAATTTGGCCTTGAGCGGTTTAGTTTCTTCTCAGCGCTAGAGTCACAATAGGAAATCATCTGTCATCTCTGCTACATTTCGTCTTTCTCTGTGCCTCTGTGTTATTAATAGAGTTACCAGACCCAAATCTGGGTATGGGAGCAAGTGGAACCCAAGCAAGTGGTGGAGCTGTTGTACCAAAAGGGACCAGCAAAAGACGAGCTGCGTGAGTGTGTGGCAGTGGTGCATTTTGTGCTGATTCGTTAATATTATGTTCTCCTTATTAGCTGACTCTTTCGTTTTCACCGCTATGGTCAAAATTCTTGTGAGAATATTTGTGTGAATTTACTCATGTGACTCTCTTTATAATAGCTCAGACTTTGATGACGACATTGAAGGCAACAAGTTGTTCAGGTACATTTGCCTCAGTTTATTCTGTCATAAAGCAGAATGTGGTGGCGTATCAAATCTCAAAATTGTCTGGACTATTGAGATAACAAACAACGTTTTCACTGTTTTTCCTCAGGTGTGACGATGAAACAGCAGGTCCCAACAATGACAAAGAGCGCTTTGCCAGGTAGGAGGATGAATTGGGAGAAACAGATGTGTGTGGATGAAGTGTAGGAGAGCAGTATTATTGAAACAACAGTTACCCCCAAGCTGTTGTTCCTCTTTTTTCTCAGTTTTTCATTTATTTTTTATTTTTATTTTTTTCACTCTTACACTTCTTTTTATTTTGGTAGAGACTATTGGGCCTGTGTTTTAGTGGGTTGGTTTCATTTCCAGGTTTTTGGAAGAAGATCAGAGTTTTGCAGATAAGGAAAAACTAGCCAGGTATGGCCCGTACCATTGTGGCAGGCTCCCTCTCCTGCTTGTATCCGTATCAATACTGAATGCACTGATCAAATACTGTCCTGTCTGGCTGGTACCCCAGCAAATTGTCATTTTGACAGTACGGAATTACTGGTATATTTTGCTGCATTACGCGCCTGTTTTAGTGCTTGTCAGAATGTTTTGCTTTTCTGCCCAAGACACCTGGTCGTCTCTTTCAATTCACCACTGTGTTATGTGTCACTAACTGTTATGCTGTGTGTGACTCAAGGACTTCTTTCACTTTGATAATCCCTTCTTCTTGAGCAACCTCCCTTTGTGTCTCTTTTCTCTTCCCCCCTCTCTCAGGACATCTGAAGGGTCTTTCTCTTTCTGCACTTGCTCTCTTTTGTCACAACGACTGGTCTTGAAAAACCAGATCCTTGCTTTATCACTCTCATTTTTTTAGTTCATTGACTTCACGTTATTGTTTTATGTGTCCATTATTTCCCTCACCTTCTCTCAGTCCCACTTCTTCTTTCCAGTTGGCATACTCACATTGCAACATTAACTCTAAACTCTACTCCATGTTGTCCACCTGCCCGTCTGTTTCCCCATTTCGATCCCTCTTGTCCTCTCCACCTCTGTCCCCTCCCTGGCCTCGTTTCCTCACTCCAGGGAGAATCACAGTGAGATTGAGAGGCGGAGGCGAAACAAGATGACTGCCTACATCACAGAATTGTCAGACATGGTGCCGACCTGCAGTGCACTAGCACGGAAACCAGACAAACTCACCATCCTACGGATGGCTGTGTCACATATGAAGTCTCTAAGAGGAAGTGGCAACACCAACGCAGATGGGTCATACAAGCCTTCTTTTCTCACTGACCAGGTATGAACGACTGAGAGAGAGAGAAATATAGAAATTGAGGAGTGGTCAGATGTGAAATGTAAATTTTTGCCATAAATCAACTTTGCTAAAATAATTTCAGTTACAAAGTAAACTCATGTCTTTGATGCCATCCATTTATAGGAACTGAAGCATCTCATACTGGAAGCAGCCGATGGCTTCTTGTTCGTGGTGTCATGTGAGACTGGCCGCGTTGTTTATGTCTCTGACTCTGTGACACCCGTCCTCAACCAGTCGCAGTCTGAATGGCTCGGCTCCTCCCTATATGATCAGCTACACCCAGATGATACAGAAAAGCTCAGGGAGCAGCTCTCTACGGCAGAGAATAATAGCACAGGTACACAGCATATACACACACTAAATATGCAGGGTTTTTTTTTTAATTATCATTATGGACCTCAAAAGTGTGTCCTTTGTTAATATAAAAATGTTGGCATGATCACTTCATGATTGGGTCGAATTTGTCTCTTATTTCCCTTTAAAGGGAGGATGTTGGACTTGAAGACAGGGACAGTTAAGAAGGAAAGCCAGCAGTCGTCAGCCAGAATGACTATGGGAGCTCGTCGATCCTTCATCTGCAGAATGAGGTGTGACGTTATGTTGTTTATCCAGTTCATTATTTATATCGGTATGTGTGCCCAGCTGCATAAAATGTCTGTGTGTTGACCTGTGTGTACTTGTAGGTGTGGCTCTTGTCCTGTGGAACCATTGTCCATGAACAGACTGAACTTCCTTAGGAACAGAAACAGGTGACCACACAGTTTTTGAATTTTATGTTTTGTGTTGAGATTACGGTGCAGAAGATAAACATCTCTGTAGCAATAAGATGCAAACTGTATATTTTACTATTTCTTCATTCCTCTCAGGAATGGCTTGGGTGCAGCCAAGGAAGGGGAGCCCCAGTATGTAGTGGTCCACTGTACAGGATACATCAAGTCCTGGCCCCCTGCAGGTAAAACCAGCATTTTTTTAAAGTGTTGGTCCATATATCCATCTGTTATGAGTTATTCTTTGTGGCCTGTCTTAACACAATTTTTACTTGTTTGTGTTTTAGGGGTATCATTAACAGATGATGAGGCAGACAACACTCAGGGGAGTCGCTACTGTCTAGTTGCCATTGGGAGATTACAGGTATGATGGGTGTGTAGAGATATGCACTGTGTAATTGTGAAAATGTGACCATTGGATCTTAATGTTTACACTTGCAAGTTTGTATACATCAAAATGAAACTGCTTATATCAGGAAGGAAGAGAATTTTTTTTGAAAATGCATTAGTAGCACAAAGTTGTATGTTATGGTCACAATCTGCAGTCTTACCTGAAGTGAATTGTGGCTAATATTTGAACTGGCTGCAGCGTATTTTGAAATAATCTTGCTGCCTTTAAACTGTTGATTGTTAAACATTGATAATAGTTGTTACTCTTGGGGCAACACTTTTTTTTTAAATTCTGGTTATCTACCTCAAATCTTGTGTCTGACTTGTTTTGAGCCATCAGTCGTAATGGTGGTAGCGTGCATCATGCTAATTTAATGCATGCTACCATATGCAAATCTGGACAAATCTGGATTTTGTCCCTTTTTTTTATTTCTTTTTCAGGTGACTTGTTGCCCTGCTGACTCAGATATCAACAGCATCAGTGTTCCAGTGGAGTTCATCTCACGCCATAACTGCCAGGGCATGTTCACCTTTGTAGACCACCGCTGCTTGGCTGCTGTTGGCTATCAGCCGCAGGTGAGACTGACAGCCGGTGAAACAAATGTAAATGTTAGGGACTCAGACTGTATACTGTGTGCAGCATCCCTAACGTCCCATCTTTGAGACTGAAGGTGGTTGTATTATCTGCTATGTTGCAGGAATTACTGGGGAAGAATATTCTCGAACTTGCCCACCCTGAAGACCAGGGCTTACTGAGAGACAGCTTTCAGCAGGTAAGACTGTCTGAACGTGTGAAGCTTTTTGTTTTACCTCGGTTTATGTCTTTCAGCATCATTGTGTTTACAGTACTCAGCCGATTAGGTATTACACTCCTATAACACTGTTGGACTCTAAGCTCAAAATCGACCCAGCAGAAGTGTGTTTAATTCCAGACATTCTTCTTCTTTGTCAAAACCCTGTACCTACATTACCCACAATGAATCTCAATTGTACAGACTCAGGTGTGGTACACAAGTAGCAGATAACGTAGCCTTGAGCCCCTAGCATCAAGGAGAGATGTCAAGCAGGCCACACTGGCTACTGAGCAGAGCTCACTTTTATTCTTTAACTCTAACACATGCAAACTTAAGTTACAACATCTGAGGTAATTTACCAGATTTATGCAGCTGTTTTCACATATGCAATAGTACTCAAGAACTGTATACAGACTTTGATGTTTCAGTGGAGTTCCCTGCTAAGTAGCTGAATTCTTTTTTTGGCTTCCTGCAATAATCAGATTTCTGAGACGTCACAGTGTTTTTTTATCTAGGTAGTCTCAGGACTTTTCCGTGAGATTTTTCAAGGAAAATCATGAGATTTCTTCTTGGTTTCTTAGTCACACTTATGCTTAACCAGGTTTCTCGTCTTCCCTTTCTATGTGCAAAAGGTTGATATAAAGAAAGTGCAGTTGTGACAGTGATGTGGCAGAATGATAAGAAAGATGACTTTATTTAAAAAGTCAAAATAAAACTCCCCCCATGTAGTCCAAAACCACTACTTTACACCGCTGAAGATCTCAGTATTTGTAAAACTGAGACACACCGCAAGGAAAGCCACACTCCATTGTCCAATTATCTATGTAACCCGATATCGCCATGTAACTCTGTTTCTTATGTACATGTAAACCTTGTGTTCATTTATTATGAAAGCACCAGATTATGTCTGTTTGGCTTGCTGGACTTGTGTCCACAGGTGGTGAAACTGAAGGGCCAGGTCCTGTCAGTGATGTTTCGATTTCGCTCTAAATCAAGAGAGTGGCTCTGGATGAGAACCAGCTCCTTCACCTTCCAGAACCCATTTTCAGAGGAGATTGAGTATATCATCTGTACTAATGTCAATGTCAAGTGAGTCACACACGATCACCTTAGAATGATTTTTACCAGTATCTGTCATTATGTAACATGATTTCACAATGAAATACTGCACATAATGAAATCACCGATGTTTTGAAATGTGACTGTTATGAAAGATCCCTCTGTTTGAATCCTTTTACCTATCACCCTCAGCCCCCAGTTCCTTTTGCACCCTTACCACAACCCCTTTTGAAAAGACCACACACTGATCATTTTCTCCCTGCCTCCCACCTCTCCCCTGCACCTGTCTCTGATTGTGGGGCAGTAGAAACTCAACACAGGACCCCCTCACTCCCATCTCTTCCCCAGGGGGTTCGCTGCCCCCCTCCCTGGGCCAGAACAGCCCAAACTGCCCTCCTGTAGTGCTCAGCCCTGGGCAGGTGGCCACCAGGTGAGACCAGGCCTGGCCTGACTATCCTCCCTGTGCATGGGAGAACGGGCTGCTTCTTCATGGGAGACTACTGCTGTTTCTAGAGAACTGCAGTCCCTCTGTTTTTTAATTTTCATTTTCCCCTGGGTGATTCTTCTGTCCAGTGTGTTTCTTTCTGTTCCCTATTAGAAAAGTAGTTCTGTTTTCTATTAAGAAGCATGTCTTATAGCTGTCTTTTTATAGTCGGCAGTGAATTTGGTAGAAAGAGACCTACTTTTAACACAAGTGATGTTAGCATGTTAGCACTATGTATATGTATAATAGACCTTTCTTTCCTGAAGTGTGTTACCCTCTTCCTCTTCTGTCCTCATTTCTCTATGTTGCCATGGTGACAGGTGGCGGGTTGGGTGCTATTTTGTCAGCAGGTGTTTGGAATTTCTCACTCAACAGTGGAGGGCATGGAAATGGAAATGAGGCTATTTTAAACCAACACACACTGACTCTCCCTCTCATTCTCTCTCACTGTTTCCTTTTTCAGGCAGTTACAACAACAGCAGCAACAGGCCGAGCTCGAGGGAGGCGGAGCCAGAGATGGCCTGTATGAGGCTGGACCAATCACCCTCTCACAGGTTAGGCCATGCACATGTGGGGATGCATGAATGTCAGCTTGATTAAAGCACAGATTATGCTCTGCTTCTCTTGAGTCCCCTTTCCCTTGCTGTAGTGACCGATGTGGCCTTTTTATGGAAACAGTGGCAGGATGTTGATTATAGGCCCCTGCAGGAAAACAGAACCGGATGTCGGGAGAGTTGACTGCCATTCGTCCATGCTAGAAATAAATGGAACACTCTCTCTGTAGTACTTTGTTATGTAAAGAGTTTTGGAAGTTTTCCTAACAAAATTCAACTGGGTGTGCTAGCAGGTTCATGACTTAAACTGCCACATGTACACAGTCAGCTTGTCTTTTAAGTTTTTACTGGAAGCAGTTGTGAAACAGTTATACAAAACACAACAAATTCAATAGTAGTGATAACAAATCAGGAAAAAATTTAGATCATAAATATGGATTAGTCCAAAGGTGTTGTAAAAATGAATTTGTATTCTAACAAGAAAACCGGGTTCACATAAATGTCAATCACCAGTTAAGAAAACTTTGTACCTCCCCACAGGAAGAAAATCTTTTTAAAGTAATCAAATTGGTTTACAATGCGTTTGACCATATGCCAGTGTTATGCTTAACATCATACTTTTTTTTGTCTGCATGTTTCCAGTTTACACAGAGTTTGGGAGTTTTGTCTCCTACCATGATTGCAAAGCCAAATTAAAGTTCATCAGATTAATGAGACACGTAATGTGTATATTAAACTGTACAGGTTTTGTTATGGTGCCATGTTTGACAGCAGTTTGACAGCTTTGGTAAACACAACAATGTTGGAGAATTGGAGAATGTTGTGTTGGAGAATTCAGAAATTTTTCAAGCAGTTTAGCCTTCAGGTTGAGGTGATGAATCATCACAAGTCTTGAGGCCGATTCTTCACCCCTCAAATGCTAAAAACTTTGCCATATGAAAATCTAACCCCAATATTTTTGGTGGTCCTCAGATGCAGGGGCAACCAGTGACAGCAGCAGGACCGGACCACAACAAGAGCCTTGAGAAACCAGAGCTCTACCCCTCACTTTTTCAAGGGCCAGATCAGACCAGGGTCACACCCCCTGCCCCCAGTCCCTCCACACAGATCTACTCTCCAGCCAACAACTTCCCTGCTGGTCGCTCCAGTGATGTGTACAGGTAGGAAGTGTCTTACAGTCTGTGTACATATCTGTGTGTGTGTGTTTACATGTAAACCAGATCTTAATCCTGGAGGCAATCCTTCATCTAACAATTTCCTTGGAGCTATTTCAGATAGTTAACTTTGATTACCACGGACAGTTAGACAATACATAGACAATTCCATAATCATATTTTTTATACATACAATACCACACAGAATCAAGGAGCGTGCCTTTAGTTCTTGTCATGTTATCTAGAGATCTGACTTAATTAGGTGATATTGTTCATTTACGCAACCTGTACCAACTGGTTTGCCAATCATGAAGTTTTTGCCTGTGAGAGCAGAGCAAGCAGAAGCACTTTTTTTTTTTGCATGATTTTGGCTTGTGTGCAACAGCAGTCCATGGGAAAAGTGCTTGTTTGTGCTTGCTTCTCTCAAAGGTAAATCTGCCACATACTGTAGTCCACATGTAGAGTATAGGAGAACAGTGACTCTCCACATGTGCTTTTAAGGGGGGGGGGTAGACGCTGTCTGAAAAATATTATACTCCTGAAATTGGTTACTGTATGTTTCAAGTAGTCATCTTCTCCCAGTTGATAACAGCCAGGTAACCAAGCTTTCTCTCCCTCCACATCTGTCAGCAGATCAGTCAATATGACCTCACAGGTAACTCCACATATGGCACAGCCAGGCCACTCAGCAGGGCAGATGCTGGCTCAGATGTCTCGTCAGAATGGAGTCCCGCACTCAGTTACTCCCTCCAACACTGCAGCCCCGCTACATGGTGGACCAGCAGGAGGTGGATGGGCTGGAGCTGGAGCTAGACCACAATTTAATAACCAGGTAAGCCAGTACAAGATTAATTCCCTGATTTTGCGTCCATGCCAGTTATTGATCACGTATTGCCTAGTTAACATTGACCCCACTTTTCAGCTTGTCAGTAAATGGACATACTCCTGTACTATTCAGCAGGTGGCTCCACAGGCAGCAAAAACCATGTCTCCACAATTTACTCGAATGGGTGGTTTTGGAGGTGGCTCTTCCAACTCTTTTGACCAGTTGCCTACAGGTGCTTCTCCCGCCACAACCAGTGGCACAAACTACCCGCCAATTAATGTGCGTGCCAGCCTCAACACCAACGGTTATGGTAGGTTGTGCGCGTACATATGCAGATCTGCGTCTGTATGTTTGCACTAGTGCATCCTCTCACCCCTTTGTTCCTAACCCCAGATGGCTCTCAGTCTGGGGCACAGTTCCCCTCTCGAGCAGCGGAGGCAGTGTGGCCCCAGTGGCAAGGCCAGCAGCATTCACAGAGTAACGCAGAGCAGCATCCTAACGCTCAGGGCAACCAGCAAGATATGTTTCCTGTGAGTGATAAAAGCCTTGTCTCCCTCTCTCAAGCACTTTCGTCTCCCTCACTCTCTCAATCAAAATAAATCTCTTTGTCTCTTTAATCTGATTCAGGATGTGTTGTCTATGCTGGACCAGCCTGCGAACTTCAACAGCGATGACTTTGAGATTCCCATCTACCCTCCTTTTAATGAGTGACCTGGTCAATACTTTTCTGCTGTGTTCTTGACTGTTTTTTTTTGCCATCAGTCTGTCTCATATTTAGCTTTTCTGCTCGTCTTCTCTTCCTGCTCCTGAGAGAAGCACTCTTCCCTTGCTTTGCATGGCTTAAATTGCACTGTCGCAAGCCAGTTAAAGACGGAGGGATATATCTGACTGGAGATGTATTGGGGAGGAAAATCAAGGATTTGCTACTGACTGATTATTTTCACAATATTCCAGCCATTGCAAGAGAGTTCTCTAGCTAGCACTGCCCAAAGCTCAACAACTGATGTTGTAGATATGTGATATAAATATATATATAAATATATAAAAGCGCACAATCACAAGACCACACTTGAATAGAGTGCACAAAAACACTCTCTTACACTCTGGTAAAAACACACACACACACACAAAGGCCTTTTATTTTAATATGTTCCTAGTTTTACTCAGGCATTGATGAAGAGTGTATTTTGCAGTTTTGCCCTTTAGCATGTAGACTAATCACTCCAGTTATTGATTTAAACTCTCAGGAAATTGCTGGGATATACAGCTTTGATTTTTTATTTTTTTTTCTAAAATTCCCCCTTTGTTGCAAGCAAACCCAACACTCTGTGCTAACCTCACTCACAGTTTTAAATCCACAGCATGTCTCTGCATGTCGGCACTGCTTTCATGGAGCGCTTCTACAGTATTGAGTACAGTTTCCTGTGTACATTGGTGGCTTCTCTTACAAATTTAATTATTTCTTTTTTTTCTCTCTACATGTGAGGGGTTTTTCTTCATTAAATGATTTACTTCAACTGCAGGCACACAGTGTTACAGTGGCTGCATACAGTTTGTCTTGGTGCCCATTGGAAATGTATACAGTCTGTTTTTCTTTGCCTACATATATACAGCGTGCATGTGTGTATGTCTGTAAAAATGGATGCATACAAAATGCAGTATCATTATCAACTTTAACACAGTCGTAGGGTTTCTTACTTGCTTGTTTTTTGTTTTTTTTTCCTGTCACCCTGCATTACCCCGTACCAAGTATGGGCTTTTTGTACTCCTTTTGTAAAAGAAATACAAAGAAAAAAACTGAAAAAAAAAGAAATCGCACAGCAATAATTAACAAGCAGGAATTGTGTACTCTTAAAGCCATTCATAATTGTTATAAATGTTGTCCTTGATTTAATGTTATTTTAAAATGGGGATATGTGGTAGTAATGTTTGATTTGATTGAAAGGTTTCCCTGTATTTTATTGTTATTTTGAAACTTTTGATGATCTCTTGACCTCCCAATTTCCTTTTCTGATTGGTATTTTATTAATGGTTTTATCAGGGTATTTTAGGATTGAAATGGAATAAATAGAGCTAAACACAACATGAGCTGCAAGCGAGAATCACCCAAAAGTTTTTATTTAAGTGTTTTTTTTTGTCCTCCTGTTTGTGACAAACATTTGGACTTGGAATGAATCTTTGCCAACCAGATCTAATCACTTGTGTTTTACAATCATTTTTTTGCTAAGTTTGTATTATAGAAGAATGTTGTGGGATGCAAGATCATGCTTCTAACACATTTTAACTCTTAATATGTGAAATTAGTTTAAATTTGACCCTTTTTATTACAGTTTTCCATTGTCTGTGTGTAACACTCGCACACTCATGATGACAAATGATGTATCTGTATGTAAGCCCATGCTAATAATTGTCTGGTTTTCATCTTCAAGAGAGTGGTATGGTGGTGACTGTGTAGTCTTTGTCATTGTTAATAACCTTTTTGGTTGCTCTGTATCCAGGTTTTTTCAATGATGTGAACTTTTATCACTCATAGAAACACAAATATATAAATATACTGTATATGTCTATGAAATGTTAAATGAGAGAAAGAAATGTTTGGTTTTTGTATTAAATTGATATATTGTTGAAAATGAAGGAGTTCAACTGTTGTTTTGAACTGCACACAAGACGACATAATTGGCATCATTTACTCCTGAATCACAAAGTCATATATGTTTCTAGTGTTCACGATAGCCTGATAACAGTCATGCAAGAATCATGGCTGTCTTTATATCCGTGTCTGCTTTGACTTCCTTGAGACAATTCAGTCTTCTGAAGAAACAAGAGACAGCTTTGGTTCGATTGGCATGTATCTGTTTTCCTTGCCCATTCAGTGCATCTGTGAAGATGCAGAGATGTGTGGCTTTGTCCTGGGATCAGTTTCTGCCTTCTTCCTTCCCTCATCTGTTTCTCAGCCTGAGGGTGAAAACAGATGGAATTAATGCTTGTACTAGTCCAAGATAGGTTTACAACTAAACCCTGTTTGGGTTGCACTTGAGTGACGTCTTGTGCTGTAAATCCTTTTTTTTTTTTTTTTTTTATCATTTCAGTACATGCATTTCAGTACAAGCTTACTCTTTCCCCTGTTATTAGAACAGAGTCACTTTACTCTTAACATTTGTGTATCTCTGTAGTGGCATCAGAGTACAAGCAATCTGCATTTTTTTGGTTAGGATCAGTTTCCAAACCCTCTCAAGTGGATTGCCACAAGGCGTCATATCCTCTTTCTCTTCCTCAATCTTTTCTTTTTCCTTTCTGCATCTTGACCATTTCATGCTACTCTAGACTATTTTCCACCACTTTTAGACCATAAAATAATCTCGTGTGTGTGTGTGTGTGCAGGCATATGTTTAAAGTGAACCAGTTGGTTCAGAATAAAAAGAAAATCTTAATCCTCACATCATTTGATAAAGCTTTCAGACCTTATTGTCATGGGTCCATACCTTGTACTGACCAGGGATCCAGTGACTCCTGTCTTAGGTGTCATCTCCTGTAAAGGTCTCCTGAAGAGACCAGAGAGACGCTTGCGTCTTCTAATCTCAGGAACAGCCTGATCGTTACCAAAGTCCTTATTAACTATTTATGGAGGACACAGGTGCCAAATGTGTCTCCGTGTGTCCACCAGCCCATCGTATCTTTGGGAGAAGGGCAGGAGGTGTCAATGTTGGGACAAGAAAAAGAGGTCAAGACCCAGAGGAACGGATTGTTGAATTCAGGCGTGACAGAAACGTTGGTTTATCAGATGACAACTGCAGCAGCATGATGGATTGTCAGTTAGCATCAGCAAGAATTCAAGCTTGTTCAGACACACAGGATTTGGGAATAATTCAAGCACTTGTGGAACTACTTTTGATGGTGTAAAATATCAACAGGGAAGTGAACAGATGAGGAATTGATTTTTTGTGTGATTTGTGTGTGTGCATTTGTCAAGATGGACCCTCCAACCCCCCTTGTGGGCAGGTTCGATGTGGATGTGGACCTTGGTTTTGCCCTGTTCTTCTTCTTCCTGCTCTGCTTCTTCTTGTTGGTAGCCATAGTCCGCTGTGCTCAGATGGTGCTGGACCCATACAGTGCTATCTCTGTCACTACACACCAAGAGGAGCAAACGGAGGACTGACAGACGTGCACATCAGGTCATCCTCCAAAAGGAGCGATACCCTCTCTTCCAACTCTTCAAATGTGATAACAAAGATGAGTTGACACGAGCCAGAGAATATTCTGAGGTTTCTCTTATGGCCGAGTCAGTGATGAAGTTGTGCCTGATACTACTTCAACTTGTATATAGTTTCTTCTGAAGATTTGTATAAAAAGCTGCCAGCATTCAACTCCTTTAAGTAATGTAAGTATGCAATCTAAAGCACAGAATATATTTAGGTATTTAATGCAGATTGTGTTCATGAATAATACAAGTTATACATTTAAAATATATTGGAAAAGTCTTTGAAAAGACAGCATGTAGTGGTTTCGTTAAAATGTTGTTTAAATGTAAAAAATCGACATTCCTTTGCACCAGGAAAGATATCTGACACTGAGAGTCTGGGTGACAGCAGAGTTGTGCAATAAATTCATGATGTTTTTTTAATGTTTTTTTTTTTTCATCCAGGTAGGCCTTATTAGTGTGATAAACATAAATATGTGCTGATCCATGTGTTGAAACACTAATGCAAACAACCAAGCATTGACTTGCACTACAGAGACTCTCCTCAAATGTGATCTGTTCATCATGCCAGAATGTACACTGTGAAAAGCAGCTTGATGAAAGCTGACGCAAATGCCCTTTTTTCCTCACTAATATGGCACAGATGTTTCAAAGCTCTCAGTGATGGAACTATAATGCACAACAGATGTTTTTTCCTCAAATTCTGTCACACTATGTTTTGCAGGTTTTGCACAAACTTTCATGCAGTTTGCTTGTTGTTGAACAAATCTTACAACCTCTTTAACTTGTAGCATGTGTTGGAAATTCAGTAATTCAGAATCTACATTGTTAAGAAAGAAACAGAGGAAATAATTTCTATGCAACCTGAATCTTACTTCTCAAATTTATAAGAAATGAGTAATTAAAACTCCTGGGCAGCAACATGGCTCAAAATGAGAGAGGCAGAGCTGCTCAAAACAGTTAGATGCACCAAGTAAACGTCTCATAAATCTTACAAAATATTTTTAATTAAATTTCGTTTCTTGTTGATTAACTTGATGTTTACTTGAATCAACATGTGCTACAATAATAACGTAACAATAATAAGGTTTAGTGATTTGGTGTGAGTCAATTTCAGCATTCTTGATGTTAAATTTAGGCGCCTGCGTCCTAAATATACACAGCATCATTCAGATGTACGATTTAAATACCTTAATGACCCGGGTCGGCGGAGCTCACGTTTGTCACAGAAACCTACAGCGCGAAGTAACACCGCCCACTTCGGATACCCTGGGATACAATGCATGCACTCCTTGTTGTAGCTAGCCGGTAGCATTAGCTCGGCAACGTTATATTTACGAGCAGGCAGGATGGAAAACAGCGAAGGGTGAGTTTTGAGTGCTGTCTCTAAATGAAGTCACTCTCTGGCGTGTCTTTGAGAGCAACTCCAAAGGACACAGTGTTGTTCTCATAACAAATACACCATTCTGTCAGAAAATGAGATATTCTTCATGCTATGCTGGGCTAGGCTAGGCTATTGAGCTAGCCTGCACTCACTGGAATCAGTTTGTTGTCTTTTAGCATCCCTGTTTGCCCCGAATGTGTCCTATGAAAGTGTCACAAAAGTTATAGTGGGTTAAGTTAGTTTTTACTTTGTCGGCCTGTTAAATGGCGAAGTTATCCAGCAAGCGTCAGTTCAAAGTGGATTTTGGCTTTTTAACTGTCTCTTGTGCTAACAAGTACTCGCAGGCTAACGTCATTTCTGCAGGCTGGCAGTTGCTTTATGGTTACATTTAAACTGACCAGTTGTTGCAAAAGTGCGCATTAGCTGTGTGTCTCATCAGTATCAGCTCTACATATTTCGGCAGTGATATCTTTGGCTGGGAGCGTTAAAACGTTTCAGTCAGTCCCTGACTCTCTGTGTGCTCGCATACACAAAGACAGCATCAAAACACTGAAGTGAGACTGAAACGGTGGTTTGTACACATGTGTCACCCCATGCAGTTTTTCTTAAACTGCAGCCCAACTCCACAGTAGCTGATACCACAAGACTGTATTGCATTGATGCTTTAATACGCAGGGATTCAGTCCACGGATGACCGTTACCTGTATCAACACACCTCCTAGGCTGAATCAGTAACACTGACGTCAGCTCTTGGCATGATTGAAAACCGGCGTTGATGTTGGCACATGATCCGGGACACAGTAATGTTTATTTTTTTTAGTAGTTTATACACACTGACAGATATCATTATGCATTTCAGTCTTGTCAGCTCAGTTGGAGTCATCATCATGATATTAAGAATATTATCTGATGTTACAGTATAACTCAGTATGGCAGTCTGGTAGGTTAAATGACATGTAACATTCAGACTTGTGTGGAAAACTGATTTATGTTTCAGCTTTGTGTAGAAACCTGTAGAAACAAGTGTAAAAACTTCATTAACAGGTTTTGTTATGGTGCCAACGCACTCAATAACCAATTCCTAACACTGATCGCATTTTGGCATAATAATTGATTCATAAATTAGACAGAACACTTTTCTTATATTTCTAATGTGATTGTAAAGTGACATGCTAGCATGGTTGTCAAAAGTGGTGATCTTCACTACGTTTTGATACCATGCATGTGTTTAAAACAATAATGATAAAATATCTAGTATCAAAATATACACAGGATCAAAAGTTCCAAAGCTGTAAAAGTCAAATTTTCAACCCGATGTTGTTTATCCACTCTTGTGTGCTTGAGACCTTTTCTTTTTTCCATGATATCCAAAGAGGTGTTGAGTACAATGTATTTTTTTCCATATTGTATTGAAGTTTAAAATCCTTGGCATGTGTTGTTAGCAAAAACAACAAAAAAACCATGAAAATAATGGCAGTAAAAGTAGGGCATGGGTATTACTTTTTAAATACTGCATTGCTGTTCCATTAATTACTTATTAGTGAGGTCCAGAAGATTCATATGTAGACATTAATAATAATGTTTACTTGTCCTGTTTTGGTTTTTCTTTCTCGTCAGCATGGAGGTGGATGGCTGGGACCCCAGTCTGGAGGAAGAGCTGGGCATTTCTCTGGAAGAGCTGAGGAAGTGGATCGAAGATGCTGTGGAGAAGAGCGAGATTGTGCAGAAGAAAAAGGCTCAGCTAACGGAGCTCAAGCAATGGGTGGAGCAGAAAGAAGAAGAGGAGGCCAAGACGGAGATGCTTCTCAATGATGCCAACCAGTAAGCCGTTCACTTTGTTCCAAAGTCTGTTTTTTTATTTACTAATTGTGCATTTTAGTTAATATACAGTATTTTTACAAGCACCCATCTCTCATCTCAGACCTCGTAGATTCTTTGGCAGCACTTAAAGTGTACTTTGGAGAAGTTCGCAGATCGTGAAATTGTAAATTATTGTGTAGAGCCCAGCTCTTTGAATCAAATACTGCATAACAGGAAAGTGAAGCAGATAGCACCAGATCAACAAGTCTCTAACTGCCAGACAGCACGAGTTTTCTAACAAACACAAAGAGCAGCCCTGCTGGTGATACAGATGATTACACAGCATGTTCCTGTTTAACTTTTCATAATGTAAACCAAAGCTTTCTCTGTTTTGTATAACAGCTTAGCCTAAATTGTTTGATGGCACGACATTACGCATTATGTTTGAATTTCATTTTGTGACGCGCAATCTGGTTATTTTCACCTTTTGTGCTGAACATAAAACAAGAATCCACGATTGTGTGTGAATGTGGGCTGTGGGCAGAGAGAGTTGACAGAAAATGAGGGAGTTCTTTTTCTCCTCACTCTTCCTCAGGTCCATATTGGAGTGTGAGAAACTGGTGAAGGCAACTTACCACAGGAACGGTCTTGTTTACCGTGAGAGCAGCTCAGAGGATGAGGGGGTCGGAGGAGGTGTGTTGTCCTCTGAGGTCATTGAGATAGATGACGATGAAGATGATGATGTCATCGCTGTCGGCTGTTGTAAGTCGCACTCTTTTCCTCTCAGAGCAGTTACCGTTCATTGCTACTACAGCATGAAAACAGTCAGGTTATTAAATATTCTGCTTCTCTTGTGTTCTTCGCAATGTTTCAGTGGTTCCTCCGAAGAAGCACGTCGCTCTTGGCAAAGATCAAGTGGTGAGAACAATTAAAAAAAATTTCATTATATTGTGCTGTTACACTTCGCTGATAAATGTTTGTTGTGGGTTGGTCAAACCGAGTATGAGTTTATTTAACTAAGATTAAGGTATAAAAAGTTTTTCTAGGCTTTGCTTGGTGCTGTTTTCCCTCCTTTATTAACAGGCTCATTGTGAGAAAAGATGTATTGGAAATGCCTAGAAGGAAAACAATGGATATTGTGGATTTGACCACAAAAATTTATGAGGAAAGGTATCATAGCTCAGTGTACGCAGTTGAGGATGTATTTCCTGTTTATTTGTTTTGCCAGGTAAAAGAGGCCAGTGCGGCTCTGCAGAAAACCTCCCATCAGGTGCAGAAGTTGGCCCAAATGGTCAACAAGCATTCAACAATTACTTCATTGCTCCGATCTCCTTTACAGCCTTCGTCCCAGTCAGGTGAGCATGCATCAGTGGTCATCAGCTACATAATAACCTTAACTACACAGGGGCCAGAATTTTCTAAGTAGACAGTGTAGAGGCAGGACTGTCGAATGACAACATTTAGGCCCACTCAGCCTAATTTAATATTTGTGATAAAAATAGTATTTATTTTCACTTCTTTTTTAGAAAATAAATACTATTTTTATCAGCCTTTATGAACAGAGTCCTAAAACATAGGAAATCCATAATGATAGGATAAAGAAGCCTACTTAACTTAAGTAAATGCTCTGAGACCTCAAGCGGTGAGGCAGTCAGTGCACAATACTTACATACTGGCATACATACTTTACTTTAGTATGCATCATACCTACGTCAAAGTGTCTGACACTAAAGGTGTGTGTGGCTGTTCTACCCTCCAGGTATTCAGGGTTCGGTTCCGGCAGTGTTTGTATCCCAGATTCAATCTCAGTCCATGACCCAGCCGAACCCCAACATGCCCGAAGATGAGCTCAGAGTCGGGATGAGCATTCTAGGAAAGAAACGCACCAAGACCTGGCACAGAGGCACTCTTGTTGCTATCAGCCCTGTTGGTGTGTTACCAGAACATTTTATTCTTCTTTCAGGACTCAAGATTATGTTAAATATTCAATATTTGAGGTTTCGTTTTATATATTATTAATTATTGTATGTGTTGTGTATGTGAATTTTCCAGATCTTCTATCTTTAATGCAGCAACCTCTCTGTCTATATTCAGGAAACGGTGTATCCAAGTATAAAGTTAAGTTTGATAAAGGAAAGAGTCTGCTGTCTGGAAATCACATTGCTTTCGACTATAACCCCACCCTGGAGATTCTGTATGTCGGGGCTCGTGTAGTCGCCAAGTACAAGGACGGCAATCTGGTGTGGCTCTATGCTGGAATAGTAGCAGAGATGCCCAACAACAAGAACCGTATGAGGTAAGACTAAATAACGAAAGAGCCCTACCAACACTTTCTGTTTCCACTCATATTAGGGGTGGGAGATATGGACAAAATCTTCTAACAGTAGTTGCGGAACATGAACAGTAATGTTATCACTTCACCACATTTGTTTATTTTCTTCCTCTTCTTTTATTTGGAACTTCTATAAAAACAAAAACAGCTGCCTCACATGAGACAACACTGGAGTTAAAAACAAAGGACTCAAATCAGTAAAACTGGAAATGGAAAATGGAAGCTTTAAGGTTCCAAATGGGAGCAATAATTTCAAGTTTTGTAGTTTTTAGCAAGTGCAAATATGGCACCAACTGTCGCTGTCACATCAGGTGGGAAGTAAGTAGACCTGCTGCCCAAATCACTTAACTTTACAAGGCAGCAGGAAGCACAGGATCATGTGAGAGTAGTAACATCAAATCTCTTACCGGTGGACACATTTCTACCATGACACATCGCCCCAATCAATAGTAACATCTTTAGTCCCTTACATTTTGCTATTAAAGAACTACATCCAAGCTCATAAATAAGCTCATAAAAACACAGACTTTTTACACTTAAAAAATAAACATTCCAGTGCTCACCCTTAGACAAACTATGTAAGAGTTATTATATAGTAGAGTAGTGATATATATATATGGTTAATATCTTTTGTTGTATGTGTTTCAGGTTTTTGATTTTCTTTGATGACGGTTATGCTTCATATGTAACACTACCTGAGCTCTATCCAGTTTGCCGGCCATGTAAGTGCCCATTTCTCTGTTTTCTCCTTTTCTCTTGTATTATGTGACGCTCAGTCATTTTTTTATGCAGTTATGCCAGTTATTTGGCTAAGAGTACATTAAATTGGTTGTAGGATTTTGGGAGTCAGTGTGGCAGTAAATACAAATTCATCAACAAGAGAGTGACCTTACTCTTGTTTTCGCAGTAAGGCGTACATGGGAGGACATAGAGGATGCATCGTGTCGAGACTTCATCGAGGAGTACATCACTGCCTACCCCAGCAGGCCTATGGTGCTCCTAAAGGTTGGCCAGATTATCAAGACTGAGTGGGAGGGAACCTGGTGGAAGAGCAAAGTGGAAGAAGTGGATGGAAGCTTGGTCAAGATCCTCTTTTTGGTATGTCAACAAATAAAATCCACTCAATGACTCAGACAGCTGTCCAGAGGAACAGAAGGGTCCATGTTCATTATCCAGAATCCACATTAGTTTAAATAAATTTGCTTTATGGTAGTTGATTTATCAATAGAGCAGTTAAAAATGAGTGCACTTGTGTTGCTGTTTGTTGTCAATCAGGATGATAAGAGGAGTGAGTGGATCTATAGAGGCTCCACCAGGTTGGAGCCAATGTTCAACCTGAAGATGACCACCGCTAATAATCAGGAGAAGAAGCTGGCTGGCCAGCAGAGGACACGACCTAACATGGGTAACGTACATACTCAAAAATGCATGTACACACAGACACAAAAAGTCACACACTCACACTTGAAATTTTTCAAGAACAGATTGATTAATCCAGTACTTTGTTTTCTGTATTGGTACCTAATTTAGATCCTGTCTTAGAGAATTGTTTTAACTTTTGCATTGAGGTCAGAAATTCCAATTCCAATGTCCAGTGTGTACAACAAGAGGAAATGAAAAAATGTTTACTTAATACTTCTTTTTCAATCTCCAGGGGCACTGAGGAGTAAAGGTCCGGTTGTTCAGTACACCAGTGATGGACACGTTGGAGCCTCTCCGGTCAAAGCACTGCAGGCCTCGCCCGGCCAGCCTTCACAGACACCACAACATCCACAGCGTCTTCAGCCCCCGCAGACCCAACAAATGTCTCAGTCTCCTCAGACAGCACAGCCTGCACAATCCCCACAACCTCTACGTGCTGAGTAAGTGATACTGCAACTTGATCCGAATGAAGAGCTCTTCATTCATATGACCTCCGTTGGTTTAACGTCTCACCTTGTTGCAGTGACGTAAAGTGTACTCTAGGGCCCTGTGACATCCGTGTCACAACAAAGCACATTCCTAACCACACTGAGCTGGCTGTGGTCAGAGCTAAAACAAATCTGAAATTTCCAAGCAGAGATGGCAACAAAACACTACTTTTCAGCCTCTTTGACGCCTAATCAAAACTGCATTTTTCATGCTTTTGGTCACTTGTGGGCACCACAACAAGCTAACAGCGCACCATTGACATACTGTATGGTATCTCTTTAAAAAGATGACTATTCAGAAATTAATAGATAATCACATTCAACAGACACAGAGCAATATTAGCATTTATTTTGTGTTGTGTTTGTGGTGACCTGGTCATTCTCTCTTTTAGCTTTCTCAGCTCTTGATGGAAATCAAAACAGTTAGGTGATATAAACGGTAGAGCCCAGAGGGAAAATGTAGTCACACACAGTAATAAGTCTCTGTGTGTATGTCACTTTAAGCAACATTTTTCACATTAGTTTGATGCTTCATTAATGGAAAAAAATATTGATCATCCATTTTTCCATTTACTTCCACTTATTCGGGGTAGGGTTGTGGTGGCAGCAGGGTATCCCAGTCCACACTCTCCCCAGCTACACTTTGCAACTCCTGGGGGAAGTATTGATTAATGGAGCTTTAAACCTAAATGATTTTAGAGCAAGTGAAGGCTTATGATATCGACTGATATTTCTATCCTCACTGTCTTCAAGCAGTAAACATCAGATGGCAAAGAAGAGTACTTCTCCGTTTGTCCCTGGGGTGGGAGGCACTCATTTGTCCAAAGTCACGCAGTCTCTTTCGCCCAGTCCCACTAACCTCTCCAGGTGAGTCCACCTCATTGTTTGGCCTAATAATTTATAACACAGAGGAAAGGAAAAGCTCTGCTGAAAGTGATCTTAGACATTTGATGTTTTTGAATGTAACTGGTCTCTTTCTCTTCGTCTTTTGTCTGCCAACTCATAGTGGTGGAAGAATCTTGAATGCCCAAAACACTGTTGCGCCGCCTTTCACACAGTCGTTCCAGAGACAGCTGCCCTCTCTGGCTCCTGCGCCCCCTGCCATCGCCCACGCGGTGGCCACCATCCCACATCAGGCCGCGTACCGTGCCCCGACGGACCGCATCTTCTACATGGCACACACTTGTCAGCCTGCCTGTCTGAATCGTGTACGGCCTGCGAAATCAGACATGCACAGAGGAAAGAACCCGCTTCTCACACCTTTACTCTACGATTTCCGACGAATGACAGGACGACGCAAAGTCAACCGCAAGGTAAATTGGAAAGAAGAGTAGATGAATCAGGAAGTGGATATGTGAAGCGTTCAGCTTTTTTTTTTGCTTTTTTTTAATGTAAGAATTTTTTGATTTTATTTTCCCTCCTTGGAGTCAAACTGAATTGCACAACACTTGTCATATGTATGCTCCCCCCCTCAGATGTCCTTTCATGTAATCTACAAGGCTCCATGTGGGCTTTGCCTGCGAAACATGGCAGAGATCCAGAACTACCTCTTCCAGACGCGCTGTGACTTTATATTCTTAGAGATGTTCTGTCTGGACCCTTACGTGCTTGTGGACCGGCCTTTCCAGCCACAGAAGCCTTTCTACTACATTCCTGACATCACTGGTGGAAAGGAGGACATCCCACTCTCCTGCGTCAATGAGATCGATTCCACCCCACCTCCTAAAGTAGCTTACAGTAAGAATTACATTAAGATGGTATCAAGGTAGAGATTAATTTGGGCTGGGTTCAGATTACAATTATTTTTGTCTTTTGAGATGATCACTGTGTCATCTCGGTCATCGCAGAGTCTTAAAGGAGAAGAGATTTTTACCAGTCTCGTGTACATCGAAACATCTGACTAAAAGATTTGTCAGAGCAGGACATCAGACAAAAACAGCTACAATAAAGCCAGTTAAATCCCAGTGACAGTACTGATTGTTGAACAGCTTGAATGAACAAACGTATGTTTTCTTTTCATTTAACTTCCGTATGATTCTCTTGTCACTCACTTTTGTAATTTATGTTATTTGCTTGTCTTGCTTTTAGTTATCAGAGAGCTATTTTTCGGAGCCTTTAAGTTCCCACTTCACCTGCATGTGTGATGTGCAGAAAGTAAAGAAAATACATAAAAAAAATCGATGAGCTATCACAGTTGCCTTTTCCTGTCCCTACCTTCTTTGAAAAACCCTTGTGGATGTTATTGCAAAGAGACTAATCGTACTCTCTCTCCTCTCTTTAAGGTAAAGAACGTATACCTGAAGATGGAGTATTCATCAACACCAGTTCAGACTTTCTGGTTGGGTGTGAATGCACTGACGGCTGTCGAGACAAGTTAGTGAAGTTCCTCGCCTATGACCCACCATTTTTAATATTACTCCTGCTGTTAATATTCTCAACTCATGTCTTTGTGTCTTTATAACAGATCCAAATGCTCTTGCCATCAGTTGACCCTTCAGGCTACAGGTTGTACACCAGGGGGACAGATTAACCCGAACGCGGGATATTTGCACAAACGATTAGAGGAGTGCCTCCCCACAGGGTCAGACATCATAGTTGCACGAAAGCCTTTCCCACTTGTCGTGTACTTTACAGAAAGACTAACTCACTCTCACTCCTCATAACCTCGTAAGAGGATAATTACTGTTGAATGTAACAGCTAATTTGTCTTGTCTCGGAGGCATTATCTTCCTGCCCTCTCTCTGTTTCTCAGGATCTACGAGTGTAATAAACGGTGCAAATGCTGTTCTCAGATGTGCACCAACCGGTTGGTGCAGCACGGCCTGCAGGTGCGTCTCCAGCTCTTCAAGACCCAGAACAAAGGCTGGGGCATCCGCTGTCTGGATGACGTGGCCAAGGGCTCTTTTGTCTGCATATATGCTGGTGAGGAAAGGGAACAGACATAGGAGAATGGTTTTACATGCACAGATGTGATGGCAAACAGACACACACACACACACAGACATTAGTTTATTCACAACAGTATAATAGCAGATGATTTGATTGCAATGTGACTTTTCTCTTTCTCCCGTTTACACCTTTTCCTTCCACTCTACAAGGTAAAATCTTAACAGACGACTTTGCTGATAAAGAAGGTCTAGAGATGGGCGATGAGTATTTCGCTAACCTGGACCATATAGAGAGTGTGGAGAACTTCAAGGAAGGCTATGAGAGTGAGGCTCACTGTTCGGACAGTGAGGGGAGTGGTGTTGACATGTCGAGGATAAAAATCCAACCGTCTGCTTTAGTATCATCTAACTTTGCTGGACGACTGCCTAAGAAGGGTGAGTCTGAATCCAGAGGTGGTTCTTAATGGAACGTGGTGTTTGTGCTCTTGACCCCAGCTGACACTTTATCTTCCTCCTTCTCTGCGTGTTTTTTTTTTCCCCCACCACAGCCGATAGTCCAAGCTCATCGGAGGACAGCAATGACGACGATGATAAGGATTCAAAAAGTGAAGATGAAAGTGACAGTTCAGACGACACGTTTGTGAAGGACAACTACTACAGCTCCAGCTCTGTGTGGAGGAGTTACACCACACGGGGTCAGGTCAAGGGGAACAAGGAAGGTGAGCCGGTGGTTTGTATAGGGAAAAGTTCCTCAGAGGGAGACGATACCGCAGTTTTTATTTAAAGGAAGGGTTCAGCATTATTGGAAATAAACTATAAAGAGACTTACATTTAATTAGAAAGAGCCTGACAAATACTCCCCCTGTAAAACCACAACTTGGAAGTATAGTATGTTAATTAATGAGTATTAGAAGTACCGTTAGGCAGATTTTGTTATGTTTAGTCGCATCCAGTTCAGCTGTACCCCCTGTTTCCAGCCTTTATGTTAAGCTAAGCTAACAGGCCTCTGCCTCCAGCTTTATATTTACAGTACAGACATGTTCGTGTTGATCTTCTCCTGTAATTCTTGGTAAGAAACCTATATAGGTGTATTTCCAAAAATGTTTAATAACTGCTCTCAAGACCTGTAGTATCCACATTAGACTTGTTTGTGGTGTGAGACAAGAGGCATCCACATGAACGCCAGGATCCCAGGTTTCCCAGCAGAACATTGCACGATAATGAGATGATCTGTGTCATTCACTTCACCTGTCAGGCATTTTAATGTTGTGTCTGTTTGTGCACGTATTAAATGTGTATGTGTGTGTGTAATCAGCAGCTAAGCAAAGTGATCAAAAGGTCTCTTCCAGTGAGAAAAATGATGTTGACAATTTTGCTGCATAATTAAACATTTTTGATCTTTTAGAATAATAAAAATCATTTGCTTAGTCGTTCTGAAATTATATTTGTTTTGCTTTTTATGTTTCATATAATTTGAGGTTTTTAGACTGTCAATAAGAAATAATGAGGAATACTAAAACATTTCTTGGAAGACTCTGTGTGCCTTGGAACTTGTAGTTTGCATTTTCCAGTGTGTTTGATATTTTGTAGATGAAGATTTGTCAGTGAATTTACAAAAATGATGTGTAGATTCATTAGATAAGATTATATTAGAATAAATTAATTTGACTTTTAGGGTTAGTTAAAGGGTACATTTTGACATTGTACTGTGCGTTTCTCTTAATTAGCCCAGCTCTTCTCATGGGGAAAATACCTTCAGTGTTTCCCTGCATTAATTTTGTGAGCTCAGGATTTCTGTTTTATCTTCTCCTTCCTGCTTCAGGGAGTCAAGATAGTAAAGACGGATTGAATACGTCAACCAAAGGAACTGATGATGAGAAGCCACCGTCCATGCCAGAGGAGACAGGAAAAAGCAAAGTAGCTTCCTGGCTTACTAGCCAGGGGCTGAAGAAGGTGAGTACTGAGAGGCTAAAGTAAGAGTAATGTTTCACTGGACTCAGCTCTCATCTTAGGATTATTATATTTTCTAAGAGCATAGATTGTAAAAGCTGGCTTTTATTTTAGGAGATTTTGCATTATTGTATTCTTGCACAATAATCCTTCTTTTTCTGTTTCCGTTATAGGAGTCTGGAGACAGCAAGAGGTGTGTTGAACAAAATAAGCTTAAATATGCTTAACTGGATTTTTAGTTTTACCTGATTTTAAACTTATTTGATTTAATAACAGTTCTGCAACTCAGTGGTCAATAATATCACCTGAAGTTAAATTGAGAAGATTTAAGAAGATTAATTTTGTGTTTCTTGCAGTCAAGTGAAATCAGAAACAGGAAAGAAGCAGGATGTGATGACTCTCTCCGATAGTGATGATGTTCAGACCATCAGCTCTGGATCTGATGACAACAAAGAGAAAGAGAAAGTCACTTCTGGTAACGAGAGATACTTAAATTTACACCACACTGATAGTGATCATTATAGATTTCACTGTCTTCAGTTTTCATTCGTCTCTCTTTTGCCACTGCTTTTCTGGCTCAGGCGTGACAAAGAAGCAGGTAGCGGTAAAATCTACTCGAGGCATCGCCCTGAAGACCAGCCACGGGATGATGGTGAAAACAGGTGCACCTGGAGGCGGGGGAGGTCAGGGGGGCAAGACGGGACCACAGGGACAGCCTGGAGGAGGTGGGGAGAACGCTCCCAAAAACACTCGCTTGTTCTTTGACGGTGAGGAGTCCTGCTACATCATCGATGCCAAGTTGGAAGGAAACCTTGGACGGTACCTCAATGTAAGTGTGTAACTTACAGGATGTCACCGTGTGTGTGTGTCACCATTTAGTCTCACTTAAATTCAGTTTCCACGTATTCATATTTTATTTTGTGATCTCTGTCTCCTCTCTGTATTACAGCACAGCTGCAGTCCTAACCTTTTCGTCCAAAATGTGTTTGTGGACACACATGACTTGCGGTTTCCCTGGGTGGCGTTCTTTGCCAGCAAGTGAGTTTTGAAACAAATATGTTTGTACGTTTTTTCTCTTATGTCGACTGGGGGGCTTTAAATGATCTCAGGTGCCTCAGATGCTGTGAGGCTTTAGAGATTGTTAAGGTAGGGGGCATGAGGTATGAGTGGGACAATTAAATACAATCCAGAAATCTAAGTTTAAAGCAACTGTAATTTTATATTCTAATAATAATATAAATTGTATAATAATGACGGATGGAAAATAATGCCAGTTTGAAATGGGTGACTCGTAGTTACTTTCAGTTCCAGCTTATTGTTGAGCTGATCCAGTCACAACTTCACACTTCTGGTTCAGTCTGCACACTCTGAGGGCTGTTTTCAGAAAAACAAAACAAACAAAAAAATAAAACACCTCCTTCAACTTCCTGCCGAGCACCAAACTGCAGACAGACACAATTCATGACTAGCTGGTGAACTTGAGCTTAGCATTTCATGGCTAAAGTGAAAGAAAAATCAGAGACCAAAAGCAGAGCTTAAAGAAAGTGAAATCTGGACTTGTGTTCACCAGTAGCACAACTTCAGATGAATGATGAGTGAATATTCAAAAATTCAGTTTTAAAGGTGACGATATGTCAGTTTTGTTTAATTGCATTTAAGTAGTGGATGTGTGGGTATGAAGGCTGATCAAACACCACAAGAAGGCTGATCAATTCATCATCAGGTGTCACTCCTGTGCACTTCAGTGCTTATATCAATAAGTGAAAGTATCAGCATTCATAGCCCTGTGATGTTCAGTACAGATCAAAACTGGGCCTAAACAAGAATGATTTACAGCTAAGGCATAACAGCCGAGCCATCAGCAGCAGGGTTATCACACTGAATTATCTCTTAGTTTATGAATTTTACCTGTAAGGCTTCAATCAGGAATTGATTAGAGTGACTGCATTTATTAATGTACTAATCAAAGTGCTGTATAGGCTTCATGTTAATGTATAACAAGCTCTTGTCCTCCACTCACTTGCCTGCTTGTGCCCTCGTGCAGACGGATCCGGGCTGGCACAGAGCTGACCTGGGACTACAACTATGAGGTGGGCAGCGTGGAGGGGAAGGTGCTGCTCTGCTGCTGTGGATCCACTGAGTGCAGAGGAAGACTGTTGTGATGGGCAGCCATTTCACTCCCTCTGCTGTCTCTGTAGGAAACTTACAGGAGCCCTGTCAACACTGTAACCTTGTATTTTTTTTTTGTTTTTTGTTTTTTGTTTTTTTTTTAATTGAACATGAATTTTATTACAGTTGTTTTGTTGCCTTTATTTTATACGTTTCCTGATTTGTCTGATTTTATCCATTACGTCTCTTTACATCTGAATAAAACGCAGTATTCTTCAGTGAGTCAGCGGAATCATCTGCTCTTTTGTGAAACCTCACTGATCATTAAAAAGATAAATGTGCAATTTCAAAGTGAGCTGGTTTAATTATTATGGGAAAGATGAAAAAAAAAAAAGAAAAAGTCACGAGTACTTAAACAAATGCATCATGGGAACAGCATGCATAATACTGACAAAATATTTAATTCTGCAAGTATTTTGTGTCCTGATTTTAGTCCTAAAAATTCTCATTTGTATTGCAAAGGTGGTTTACAGTTAAAGCAGGTTTCAGACTAACAGTAATTTACAAATCATGTCAGTCTGTTTTTCTGCTCTCCTGAGGCCTAACTAGTCGTTGAAGACTGCACTTTATTTTGATTTGCTCAGAGCGGAGCTGACCAATCAGCTCGTTTTAGACAAATACAAATAAACCAGCACACTTTCATCTGCTACAGTGGAGAAAATCAGCTTTGAAGCAGATTACTAGCTGCTATTTTTCAGATTGCGTCTGCTACTTTATTGATTTCTTGAAAGATTTTGCTGAAATGTTTTACTACCCAACAGTTTTAAAGCGTCATACAGGATGTTTCTCTACAATCTGGTGAGTACAAAATGTTCCTTGACTATTTTTAATCGTAGAGAAATTAGTGTTTCTGTCACTGAGGTGCGAGGGAAGAAGTATTCAGACATTTTGTTGATATGAACTAACTATACCACTTAAAACTTAAAAACTTAAAAATGCTCTTGGAGACTCATTTTCAACTCGGTCTGGAAGTTGGTCTTATGTAAATTTTTTCAACTACATTTTGAGTCTATCATCCTCCTAAATGTCTCCATTTTTTTGCTTCATATTCAAAAACATCTTTAATTTAAAAGCAAGCTCACTTATGTTGAATTTTATGCCAAAACCTTCCTTTCAATCTCAGTGGACAGGACAATTATCGATAAAGTGGTCAAACACCTTAATGATTTAAGACTGACCACAGAGATTAATGTTTGCTTAGGTTTGTTGACGTATTTTTAAGAAGTGAAACTTAGATTAGTAAAACAATATCCAACTATTTTTAATACATATTTTTAATATTGTCTTACATTTAAAACCTAAATTTCAGATTCTCCCCCCACACACTTGTGGACACAATTAGAGCTTAAATGAAAAATTTAATGGATGAAAACAAAAAGCCCAGAGAGCAGGTGCATCAGAGGCAAAGACAACAAATGTCTGGCTGCATAAATACTGCAGTCAAAACAAAACATGTCTGAGCCTTTCAAGACCCCTTTTCAAAAGACTGCAGCTGTGAAGGTGAGGTCAAAGGTCAGATGGTTGACAAAAAGGAAGAGAAAAAAAAATCCCGCTTGACTTTGTGGCTGCATGTTACTGTGAAATTAGTTTAATTTATGCATTTTTCCCGTTCAAATTTGGTCTATTGACATGTCTACTTGCACTGTCAGAGTAATAAGTCATAATTAAAAAAACAACAAACAAAACACCAACTGTGCTATAAAAATGCTATTAAAAATTTGAGCGACATTAAAGTACTTCAGTGAAAGTGCTAAAATAAATTACTATCATTTTCAGCCTGCAAGATTTTTTTTTTCTCCACAATTTTCAGTTTATTCCTAATTTGGCTTTGATTTGTTGTGGTCCTTCAGTGAGGTAGTAAGTTAGTTTATGATATGAAACAAAAAAATTGTACATCTTAGAGGAACGTGGATGCATTTATCAGTATTTAGCAATGCGACTACAGTCACAAAAGTGTTTGCTTTGTAAACCTGATAAAACTTCTTTGCTGGCTGAAGGCCGCCACACATTATGCCGGTTATTTTCACAAATAATCAATTAATCATTTAGTCTACTAAATGTCAATGAAGCTGTGAAAGAATTTCCACTGGTGACATCTTCAGATCACTTCTTTTGTCCAACCAGCAGTCCAAAATCCAAAGACCCTCATTTAAAAGCAGCAGATCCTCACATATAAGTTGCTGGAACTAACAAGTGGTCGACATTTTTGCTTTTTTTTTTTGTTTTTTTTTTAAAAAAACCCTGAAATGATTGATCAATATCAAAGTCAACAAATTATCTTTTCATTGACTAATCCATCAGTCGACTAATATGGCAGCTCTAATTATGCTGTTTGTTTGAGCCCTGGTACAGTTTTAGGGGTTTTAGAAGGCCTCTGAGTAAAATGTGAAAACAGATTTATATTACTGCTCTTTGGCCGTTGCAGGCTGGTTGCCACAAAAGGCATCAGAGTTCCTCGACGGGATTTCCTAAAAGTCAACGTCAAAAGCACCTGGTAAGAAGATATTTTTAGTTGTTGTCACATATTTATAATGTGTACCCTCACACTAAAACTAACGTTCGTACAGCGATGATATCATGAACTACGTGCTGGAGCAGGTCCCTCCTCCTCGGCCTGGTCTGCCTCGGCCTCGCTTCTCGCTCTACCTCTCCTCCCAGCTCCAGTATGGCGTTGTCGTCGTCTACCACAGACAGTGTGTCATTCTCCTGGGTAAGATGCTAATAACAGACTGGAGGAAATGGATGGTGTGAGAAGTGCGTTGGTTCTTGACCTTGACTTTGTGTCCTTCAAGAGGAACTTCAGTCCGTCGTGGGCCAGCTGGTGAAGCAGAGGACATCCGAGAAGATTGATATGGATGACCAGGGCAGGTGAGACCAGCGTGAGACATTTACCTGCACTTAATAGACACAAAAAAATGACTCCCATGTCTTGCTGCTTCGCCTCCTGTTTTCTCTCAGACAAGCTCTGGACCTCCCTGATGCCCTGTCTCTCCTTGAAGAGGCAGAAGGGGCTCTTGATCCTTTATTTGGAGTGATGCAGGATGTCTTACCCAGTCCCAATACACTGATACAGGTAGCCACAAGCAAGGAAAGAATTTTAACATCTGATTAGTACTGATAAAAAAATAAGTGTCCTGTGTCTGTTCTGTCATCTGTCAGATGGGTCAAGAGTACCTGAGAGAAACCTCTCCTGAGCATCCCAAACCGACCAGTCCAGCTGCTGTTGCTGCTGCTGCTGCTGCATTAGAAACTGGTAGGATGGCTTGATGTGCTGCAGAAACAAAAATAACAAAAACTCTTTGAATGATAAATTGCAAACTAATTGATATATGTAAATGTAATGTGACGTAGAAATAGAAAACAAAACCTGTTAAAATGTTATGACATTGAGAAATATTACCATTAATTAATTTATCAAATACACATTCACACATAATGAGGACTGTTGCTGATTTTGTCCCCAATCAATTACACTGAAGGAAGAAAGAAATAATCTTTAAATACAAACAGGAGCAGCAAAACTGTTTCAGTTCACATGTGAGCACCAGACTATACCAAAAATAATGTCAACTCAAGGTCTTCTTATTATGATTTTTCAGTTTTTCCTTTCGATTTACAAATACTTGAAAAGGCTATTTAAAGAATCTGTTCTGGTACAAGAGAATACACAACAATATACGGGTCATGAGAATCGACAGAGCTAATTTTCTCTAAATCCAGGTGGAAATACAGAGCAGCCCATAGCGGACACATGCTGTAGGTCAGGTCAGGGCAGACTGACTTCAACAACATCCACCTAATTGGCAGATGTCGCGGTGCAGGAAGGGTTGTGTTGCCAGATTTCACTCAGCAGAAGAGAACGCTTTTGATGCGGCTTCATTAACTTCATGCTCTCCTGCTGGCTGAGGTTGCCTGTGTAGTTGTTGAAATGGTGGATCTTGATTAATATCATCCATATTGTTCTCCCAGGCATAACTGCATCTCCGGACGCCATTACTCTGAGAGAGACGGACTCTGTTACTATTCCTGCCGCAGAGGTAGTTGCAAGTTAGGGCATTTTCATAACACGTTTCCTGCTGGTTTTCACTTACATCCATCTTGTCCTCTCCTCTCCTCTGTCTTCTTCTCTCTGCTAGTTTGAGGGTGAGGAGCTTGTCGACCAGCATCCAGAGACTCTTGACATCCTCTTGTCCCAAACAGATCAATTTCCAGAAGGTGTGTGGCTTATCCAGGACACGACAGTGACAAAAAGGGATGATAAGAGGTGAAGAAGAAGAAGGGGGAGTTAGTTGTGTTTTTTTTCTTCCATTAACCTCTTCTAACAGAAGACATAGGGATACAGAGAGAGGAAGTGACACGAGAAGAGGAAGAAACGGAGATGGAAAGGGGCCGACGAGAGGCAGACCTGGAGAAAGAGAGGACAAAAGAGCTGACGGGATCCACTATTGAGTAAATTATCCAGATGTACCTGAACACATCAGTACACACACACACACATCAACATGAGCACACAGTGAGTGTGTTTCTATCTGTGTCAGATTACAGCCCACCACTGTCTCTGGTGAAGACGCCATGTTGTCGCCACAGGAAGTGCCAGGCCTGTCCGAGGAGGAGCCTGGCCCCCCTACAGACCAGCTGACCCCCGTCAGACCAGCTGACGTCCAGCTGCCCGTCCTCCCGTCACCACCGTCTGCAGCACAGGAACGAGAAGAACCAGTTCAAGAGGTGCCGTTTTTTTCTTTTGTTTGTTCAAGAAACAGAATGTGTTACCGCTTTCTGAAGGGTAAAAGGTGTTGTCACTTTGAGTTGTGTGTGAAGAGGTTATTCATAAATGTTCTATTGATCAGTTACACATCATGAACAAGAACAACTCTTGGGTTGCCAGGTTTGCCTGAGTCAGTGGTCTTCTAAAGTAACACTTATGTTTTAAAGTCTTAAAAGTGATTATGATGGTCTGAAAATTGATTGAATTAGACTATAAAGTTAACATTACTTTTATGCATTTGTAAGAATTTAAACCTCACAGTTTTGGAGAAAAAATCATAGACTGCAAAATGAAGTTAAAATTGTTTCTGTTTACTTTTTTCGAATATGTTTTAGCGCATGTTCAGTGAGTGTTTAGTATTTGGGTGATGCCTGCTGAAAGATTTGCGTCCGGCTGCATCTTGTGCCGGAAAACGCCTAATTTAGGGTATAGAGGCATTATAGAGTCACATGGGAAGTCAGAAAAACAGAAAGCTGCCATAAAAAGCCACCAGCCAACTCCTGTCATTACCCTGTATTGTTCTGCATTAACATTGAGGGGATCACCAAATCCAGACCGCAGGTTCAGTTTAGCAGTTTTTTGCCAGTATGGATGTGAAATGTGTCTTAAATTGCATTAATATTGGTCTTAAAATGTTTTTAGAAGTCTTGAATTTAACTTGTTGAAACCTGCAGAAACCCTGTAAAATACCAGAAACAAGAGTGTAACAAGGCAAACACTGACGGTCCATACATTCAAACTGCAAGCACAAAAACACTAAGTCACATTGAAGGGCCAGCAGTTTAACCATCTCATAGCCTGTTAAGTCTGCTGTGCTGTTCTGTTTTGTCAATCAAGACTGCTTACAGAAGTCCATCCTCCTCTTTAATACATTGATTGAATGAAATGCTGTCCTGTGGTTAAATGATCTGCCGGAGAGGGGTAAAAAGACAAAGGGAAAAGCCTGGGTAGAGACAAACCAAATGTCTAGCTGAAGGAGGACTTCCTTAACCTGGCAGCCCAAAGGTTATTCTTAATTATAACTCATGTATGAAGCATGAGCATATTATTTACTAACTAACTTATAAACTCATAACAAATGGTGCTTTATTATAAAGAGGCACCCAGGCTACATTTGACAGCTGGAGGAATTCTAATAAATTTACATCCCACACTCCTTCCATTTCCAGGAGGCACCTCTTCCGGAGGTGGAGACCAGGAGGAAGAGGCAGCTGATCTTCTTTGACCCGGAGACTCAGCTCCCCCAGGAGGAGCTGCAGCAGCAGATCGACAACCCTCAGACGGAGACGAGACCTCCACTTCTCCCACCGCCTCCTTCTCAGAGGATGCCAACTGCTGCCGAGGTCCTCAACAACCCCTGCACCTGTCAGTAACCCCAGAATCTTCCTTCTGAAAAATAACAGTTAAAACCTCCGCTTGCTTGCTTGCCCACACTCAGCCAGACTGTTTTCGGTCAGTCTGGCTGAATAAGCTTTGGCCATGTTGAAGTTGTCTGCTGTGAATTACGTGTCACCGAACTCTTTGTACTAATAGCAACAGGCCTCTTCCACAGAGGACCGGTGAGAATAATGAAATGAATGAATTTCGGAGAAGGGAATGAGGATGAGCCACACAGTACTCAGAAAACATGAGAGAAAACACCAGTGCAGGTGGTCTGCGGGCGTGTTGGGGCTTCATACTGCAGATCTGGGACTGTGGTAAAGACATTTTTGAAGACAGACCTAATATTTATTCATGTTTTGACTCATGGAAAAAAACTGCTGACAAATAGCATCACACTTTGGGACTAGAGCATATCTACAGCAATGCTAATAGCTAACTAAATGTTATCTGTGGAGATTACTAATTAGCAGCCTACTCAACAGAAAATACAGAGAAGAATGTAATTAGGCAGCATAAGAAAAATATGGATTTGACAGCTCTGATGATGGCACTAGCTGAAAGATTACTAAACTTATTACAGTTCATCCTGAGACATCCTGACATGAATGTTTGTAAACCAAACTTCATGGCAGCCCAGCTAATAGCTGTTGAGACATTTCAGTTTGAACCACAGCAGCTAACAGACAGATTGACATTGCCATCTGTAGAGCAGCTAGCATGGCTAAAAATAAACATCAAAATGTTGTCAGATTCATTGTGATTACATCGTGTTATTACTGTAAACAAATAAAACCATAGCTGACAGTGGCACCAGCTTTAAAATGAGTATGAATATAAGCTCAGTGGTATTTTTTTCAGTAGTGGTCTCATCAAATTCAGTTATTTACTGAAGTAAAGTGTAACACATGTCACCTTTACTTCCAGTTTTCTATCTACTGCTATTTTTAGGGATGTGACTCAGATAACCTTTTCAAAAATAAATCTCAGAGCTATTTTTTCTCCCTCCTGTAGCCTTGCTGGATGAGGTGCTGTCTCTATGGAGACAGGCTGCGGCCGTGACGCCTCTCCCAGGCTTGGACCTGCAGGTTGGTGAGAGAGGGCCTGAGTCCACCGAGTCTGAAAAGGAAAGCGAGCGCGAGATGATCGAGGAGGCCGCAAGAGAGGAGGAGAGATTTGAGGTCGGCTATAAGGGAGTGTAGAAGAACTTTTGTTTGTCTTTGTGACTTGGGGTCCGGACATCTGTCAGATCTTGTCATGCAATGAGAACTGAAAAACAAGATGGAAAACTAATCATGTGTGTCTGTGCGTGAATGCAGGTCCCCAGAGATTTGGCAGAATCTGAGATGTTTGATATTTCAGGTAAATCTTGTTTAAATAAACATGACGCTGCATTGTGTGGATGGTGGATTTAAACAAGCTCACTAGGGGCAGCTTGTTTGGTGTTATAACTGGGGGTGAAATTATTATGCTTAGTGTGTTTCCACTGTATTGCATCCAGCACAGGCTTGTGTCTTCCCTGGGGGTTAGGCTGAGGTCAGAGGTTGGGGTTAGGCATGTATCACTTATGGTTAGGGGTTGGGACAAGCCTCCAGGGAATGAATATAAGCTAATGTTCTCAAGTGTGTGTGTGTGTGTGTGCGTGCTTGTGTGTCCAGGCCCCAGTTCACTGACACTGCAGGGCTCCGATCAAAGGGAGGTGTCTCGAGAGATCTCCCCCATGTACACACCCGAGAGGGAAAGGTTGGTAACAAAGGAAGATGTGTGAAGTGTGTGAGTGCAATCATGCTTACGTTCATGTGCGTGTGTTTGTTTGTTGGCAGGTCCCCTGTCTCCAGGTCTGTTTCTACACTGCAGGACATCCCCGAGGCATTGGACGAGTTGCCAGAAAGAGCTGCAGAGTCTCCTGGGTAATGCCAGTAAAGGCAACACCATTACTAACCAATGGAAACTCCCAGTCTTTGATCCGGTATGGAGATGAGAATACAATGATGTGTGTGTGTGTGTGTGTAGGCTGCAGCCAGAGTTGGATAAGCAGGAAGTGGCACCTGTGCTTTTTCAGTCTCTCCTGCCGCCGGAGGCCAACCGCAGAACTGTCAGCAGCATTTTTCAGAGGCTGCTGGGTAGGTTTCAGTTGTCATCCAGTCGTTCCCCTTATTCATGTTGAAAGCTGGAGGATCAACAGTGGAGGAAGCTCTTTAATCAATATGTGGTCGGTGCGTTATGAGATCTGATTTTCAGTTTGGAAGTTGCTGGCATCTGTGTGACTGGGACCAATGACACACCAAGGGTGTAGTATATAGAAAAATAATTTAAAATATTGATAATTGAACTGCTGGGTATTGTTGTCTATATGTAATCTCGATCCTTTTGTGTTCATCTGATTCTCTCATCACATAGTGGATGTTTTAAACTCGGTCTATATGTGCCTTTATTGTAGAGAATCTATCAGCCAGGAAGTTAAGTGTGGAGCAGGACGAGCCTTATGGTGACATATCGATTTTACTTGGACCCAACTACGACGAGGTGTTCTTGGCTTTGTGACGGTCACCCGAGTCCCGCCCGACCCTGAGCCTCCAACACAAACAGCACCGTTCTGTCTCAGTTAAGACTGTTTGGCTGTTTCTGATGTTTTCTGTGCTCACACCGAACAAGCTGATACAAAGTATTCACAGTGATCAAATGTTTTGTCACTGATCTCTTCATAAGACTTGTTGTTGGTGTGTCTTGTCTTGACCTGTTTGAGATTATTCAGGTTTTTAAAACACTTCACGTCCCGTTTTAAGTAGATGAATTTCCAAAAGCGTGGTTTCACATCATTCGTCCCTTTTGCCACGGTGACCAACTTTATCAACCAGCTTTATGAGATTTGAATATAACTGTTTTTACTGTTAACCTTTTTTTTACTGAAATTTGCACCTCTTCTGTTCGAGCAAAGTGTCCCTTTGAGCTACAAAATAAAAGTTTTATTAGAGCCGTGTCAGTTATTTATGTAAAGAAAGCACGCACTGTATATTGAAAGGTATGTGCAGCATGCAGGGCAGGACAGGTGTGGCAAAACATATCGCAGGGGTTAAGGAGGTGCAAGGAGGAGAGTAAGTAAGTTGAGTGAAACTGGATCTCCCCTCCGACACCCCCACCCGCCCACCCCTGGCCACATCTTGATTCTCCTCTAAAGACTTTCTCAGGGGGCTGTGACCAAAGTTTATTATTAGCATCTGTCTCAGCTCTCTCTTTCTCACTCTGTCCTCCTCTTCCTCCTTCGTCTCGTTTCTGTCTGTCACTTTCTGTTTTTGTCTTGTGCTTCAGCTCCTTTGTTCACTTTCTGCAGAGTTTGATGTTTACTTTTTTTTTATCCTTCTAAAGGTTTTTTTTTTCTTTCTGTCGGTTTTGTGTGGCTAGACTGTAGTTGTGTCTCTCCTTCGCTTCTGGTTTCCGCTGACAGCGCTGCAGGCTATTTTTTACTTTGTTACAACCCCATGTCCTCCGGTTTTTCTGTGCCATTGCTTTAATATTCCATTGTCCTGTCCTCTGTCCTCTTTTTCTCCCCTGAACTCCTCCTGGTCTAGTTTCTCTGCTGCTGCTGCTGCTTCACCTGCCTTCATCTTCCATCATCTTGCCTTCCACTCGAGCTCCTCTGTGAGCGTCTCACTGCTGCACGATGGGAAAGACAGAGCTGTACTCTCTCTATAAGGGTTTTCTCGACTGTATCTGTATCTGCCTCTCTGTGAGTACTTTCTGTGTATGTTCTTGTTTCTGTTTCCTACTATAAATAATCATCACCTCTGCATCACAGATGACTTGTGACCTGAAATGATTTGCTTATCTATGTGGTCATTTTCTCTCTTAAGCTCCTCAGTAGTCTAATAACTGATCCCATGCAGACTGTGTGTTTGTATGTGTCCCTTGCTTGTCTATTACATGTCCTGCAGTAAATGTCTCCTCAGCACATGCTGGGCTTCTCATATTAATAACAGCCTCAGAATGTGGATGGAAATAGAGCCTCGGCTCCTCCAAAGAGGCCAGAAGTCATTTGACATTTCTTATTAACCTCCTTTAGACGAAGCTCAGGTCACCAGGATCTGATCAACCTTATTGTGTATAAGATCGCATTCGGGAGCGTTTGTTTTTGCTCATTACATCTCATTTAGAGAATGTTAACTTTTAAAGAAATACATGAACTAAAATGCCTTTCAGTCTGAATGCATGTGTGAATGCATCAGTCATAGCCAGGGGTAAATCCAGCTGATGACCTTTGCCCTTTAGGACC
Source organism: Scatophagus argus (assembly GCF_020382885.2). Lineage (NCBI taxonomy): Eukaryota > Metazoa > Chordata > Actinopteri > Scatophagidae > Scatophagus > Scatophagus argus. The sequence continues at coordinate 16,063,911 of NC_058501.1, forward strand.
CAGAGGTCAGATGTCACTCCATCTTTAGTTGGACAGTGAAGAAAGGGACAGTGGGGTTAAGGTCTGGCATAAATTTGCTTGTCTTTGTCTCCAGCGACGCAGCGATGAGGCTGCAGATGACACTGAGAGGGACACTGAGAATGGCCACCTCATCTACAAAAGTGGGGACGTTCTTGAAGACCGATGTAGGTATCGGTTCAGTTTGAAGTGTTGACAGCCTTCGTACTGTAAAGATGCTCTGGTTTTAATTTCACCTCAATCTGCCTTACAGATGAGATAGTGGACACGTTAGGCGAGGGAACGTTTGGGAAGGTCGTTCAATGTTTGGACCACAGCAGGTAAACAGGAGTCATCTGATAATGAAAACTGGTCCAACACGCGACACGTGAAGCATTTCTTACTTTTAAACACAATCTTTTAACACACAGAGGAGGAAGAAGAATTGCCCTGAAGATCATTAAAAATTTGGAGAAATACAGAGAAGCAGCCAAACTGGAAATCAATGTGCTGGAGAAGATCAGCGAGCGAGATCCAGACAACAAACAGTGAGTGATTAAACTGTGATATGTGATGACTCTTTTTCTGTCTTATACATTTCATCTCTGTGTTGTTTCCCACAACAGTCACTGTGTGCAGATGCTGGACTGGTTCAGCTATTACGGCCACATGTGCATCTCTTTTGAGCTGCTGTCTCTCAGCACCTTTGACTTCCTGAAAGCAAACAGCTTCCTGCCTTATCCCATTAAACAGATCCGACACATGGCCCACCAGATTTGTCACGCCGTCAGCTGTGAGTCTAATATGCATCACGTTAAATGCACAACTTTGCTTTTTTTTTCCCTCTTGTGCCTGTGGATGAGTGTCAGTGATGACAGTAAGCCACACAGCTGTCACACTGAGGCAGCTGTGAACACGCCAGGTAGATATTTAGAGGCTGACTGTTACCTGGAGATGATATGAAGGTTCCTCATTTACACTCTGATACAAAAACATTTCTGTCCAGGCGTTTTGTGGGGTCTGCCTGATCTTTCCTGGCCCTGGGGTCATGGAGGAGCAGGTTCTGCAGCTGGTGCTGAGAAAAACAGCAAATTTATTAAGGATTATAACTTATTAGTAAGACTATATTATAAATAACTCAATTGTTAAAGATGCCCTCCATACGTGGATTAAGGCTTACGTAAAATAAAACTTAAAGTCCTTGGCACTTATTCTCTTATCCCTCATTGATAATTCTAGAATATATGATTTAGATTTAGGCTTTAGGTTTCCACGTCACACAGGATTGGCTTCCAAACTATTGATGATGTCACAAATCCTGTGTGAAGGATACGGCTCTAAAAATCTGATTTATATTGAGCACAAAGACAATTTAGCAATGAATGTGAAAACAGCCGTAAAGTATCATACATACCTTCACACAAATGTCACTCCACACAGTGAAGCTCAAACTTTCAGCTACAGGGAACAGAAAGAAACATTTTTGACAGGAAGGGAACCTTAATTATCACTTATGACACATAAATAGAAATCTTGTGTTGTTGGGTTGCTATGCAGATGGGAATACCATTAAAACTACAAAACTTTGAAACACAGCACACGCTGATGGATTCCAGAGTTTTTAACAAAGCTAACTTTTCAGCAGACAAACTGGCATCATTGGGTTTTTTATAACTTTCCACTGTATTTTCCACTGACGCTTACCCCTTCCATACACACACACACAGATGTATCAGGATGTTTAACTGTTGAACCAACAGAAAACAGACAGACGAGGGCGTTGGCTCTCTCCTGATGAATCTTGATGCACTCTCGCCTCCTCTCCCCTCCTCCCTCTGTCTCCACTGCAGTTCTCCATGACAACAAGCTGACTCACACTGACCTGAAGCCTGAGAACATCCTCTTTGTCAACTCAGACTACTCCCTCATATACAACGCTGAGAAGGTTAGAAACAACTTCGGGTGTGTGGGTTGGGACCTTGAAGACAATCGAGAATAAATAAGATTAATGCAGGATTGATGCAGGCGGAACAACCTGGGGGACTGCTTCATGGTTGCCCATTTGGATGCAGATTTTTGCTCGGTAGAACCTGTGAACCACCGGCATGTGTTCCCTTTAGGCACAGATATTCATCCATGAGGACTGTGGGTTTGCTGACCTCAGTAGAACAAGTGGCATCTTTGAAAATGGGTCTTATTTTCTCAGCTCTGGCCCTCATTCCCATAGGTTTTCATTATATTGTGCTTATAGGTAAGATCTGTGAAAGCTGCAATATCCTCAAGTCAGCAAAATTGAGCAAACAACAGAAAGCAACAAAACCCCAGTTTAAATAAATTTATTTAGAATAGAAAGCAAAGGCGTTAATCTTCTCATTGAGAGTTAGGTGAGAAAGTTGATACCACTCTCATGTCAGTAGGGTTAATACAAAACAGGCAGCAGCTGTTAGCTTAGCTTAGCATAGCATAAAGGCCAAAAGCAGGGAAAAGAGCTAGCCTGCGTCTGTCCAGATGTTACAAACCCACCTACTAGCTCCTCTTAACATTGGTAATTAACTTTTTATATAAGCAAAGCAAATTTTCGCCAAGTGTCATTAGCACAAATTTGACTGCTTGCACAATCTGTGTTAATTAACCCCAAACAGCCTGTACAGATGTTAGCTTCGTCGCCTCAGTTTGCATTGTTGCATTGTTTACAGCCTGTTTGACTCGCTGTTTATGTTTCTTGCACTATGAGACTTTGTGATAGTGCTGTTGCTGCACTCACAAACCTCAGCAAACACGTTGTTGGCTACAGTGTTCATCATAAGCGATGGAAATGATATCCGAAATCATTACAATAAGACCAGTTTTCCAATTAGTTGTCTAATAGATGATGTGGTTAAGTTTGCTCCGTTTGTCTTCTTCAGAAGTGCAATGAGAGGAGAGTCAATGACACCACAGTGCGGCTTGTCGACTTTGGCAGCGCCACCTTTGACCACGAACACCACTCCGCCATCATCTCCACACGTCACTACCGAGCTCCAGAGGTCATACTGGGTAAGAGGTGTTGATTTAGACCGGGGAGTAACCAGGAGACGTCAGGCCTGTCGACTTGTTTCTGAAGGTTGTGTCCCTCCTCTCTCTCGCTCTCTCACAGAGTTGGGTTGGAGTCACCCTTGTGATGTGTGGAGCATCGGCTGCATCCTGTTTGAATACTACGAAGGCTTCACGCTCTACCAGGTCACATGTGTGTTTCTTCTGCTTCCATGCTTAAAATAAAGTTGTGATTCTGATCTCTTTGACCAATGACATCTGTGTTGACTCACAGACTCATGACAATAAGGAGCATCTTGCCATGATGGAGAGAATACAGGGACCAATTCCTCAGAGAATGATCCAAAGGAGCAGGTAACACTGTTACTCACACATGCAAATAAACTCATGAACTCTATCTGATAAAACATTTTTTTCTCTGCACAGAAAGCAGAAGTATTTCCACCGTGGGCGTCTTGACTGGAGCGAGTCCTCCAAGGCCGGACGCTACGTGAAAGCCAAGTACAAACCATTAAGGGTGAGCTGAGGCCTGTTCACATTTTTAAACATGTGCCAAGTATATTAACTCCCCCACATAACATTTTTCTTTCCCAATCTGTGATTTTTTTTTTTTTTTATTCCCAGGAGTATTTGTTATCACAAGGGACGGAGCACCACCACTTTTTTAATCTCTTGGAGAGGATGCTGGAGTACGAGCCGTCAAAGCGCATCTCTCTTTCCTCTGCTCTCTGCCATCCCTTCTTCCTGCCCCTCCATCATCCCAGAAGGAGTCAAATGTGGAGGAACAGCTGTGATATTAGCAGATGACCCTGAAGAGCTACCTGACCCTATGAGGACCATACCAGTGTGTTTGCAAGTTTTAGTTCCTCAGCTACGAACCATGTACACTTTACGGTGCATTTCAGTCAGGATGGACTAACTGAAAGAAGGGCAAAAGGAGATATCAGGAAATACATGGGGTTTATACAGATGCAGGTGGTGAACAGGTGAAAAACAGAATAGCTGATGATCTGGAGGGACAGGTGGCTCTGATGAAACTGGAAGTGATGGGGGTTGACGTGGGTCGTGTCACTGAGATGCTGAAGTGACATGTGACAGCAGCAGAGAAAGGAGGATTTGTTTGACACCAAGCAGATGATTGGGTTACAGGGGTAACTTCAGGGAAAGCGTAAGCACCATCGATCACTCAAGCTAAATAACTAGAGTAAAGCACAATACTGATCTCTTTTCTTTAATTTATTTATCCCCAGTAGTTTCAGAGTAACAGAAATGTTCATTTGGCCACCTAGTGAATGTAAGTCCAGTATTCACTCTATTGTAGCTCTGGTTTTGGTCTCACCACTCCTGAGGGAAATATGTGGCTCTTTAGATGTTAAACGTACCATTATATTCAGCGGCAAGTCTTTAACAGAGCATTTTTTAAGAGTTGAAATGGTCCTGGTGAGCGTGGCGAGGCTGAACCAGAAACAGTTTAGTGTGAGCTGGAAAGCAGTGAAACTCTGTGGAGCTGAGAGGAAGCACAGAGTCACAGAGACGATTTCTTTGGCTTTTATGACTGACCCTTTCACGTAGAAGATGATGCATTGTTAATGTAAAATAATGACTATAGATGATTTGAGTGGTATGCATAATTGAAATTCTGCTAAGCATCATTGCATTTTAACAGACACTATTGCAACTTACAATTTTCCTACATTTTCAAGCAGAACAACCACTGATTGAAAATCATTTAGCGGACTCTAAGAACCTGCTTTAATTTTGCATTGCACTGTAATGAGTGCAGGTTGATTTAAAAAGTGTTTCATCAGAAGAATAATGTATCTGAAAACATGACTTCTTCAAGTTTCATCAATCTGCTATCAGATCAGATACCTGAAACTGCAGACAAATCCGTCAGTACGGCTTTCAAAGTGGTTAACTGATAAAGTCAACAAATGTGGATGTGAGAAAATGGGCTAAAACATGCAAAAACACTGAGCATTGTCTTTTAAACACCGATCAGAACATGGAAGTAGATCAAGGATGCTCCAAATGCTAAAAATGAAGAAAACCTTATCTCTAAAATTTAGAAGATATAGACACAAAAAGCCTAAACTATGTGATCCTTTTAGTATCTCTTCAGTTTTATGCTCTCCGTCCCTTTGTGACAATAATTTGTTTGTGTTTTGTACTAAACTTTGTATGTTATGAGTTCTTTAGTTGTTCACAACAGTTTCATCTGTTGTCGTGTTTTGATTGTGGCCTCTCAGCTCATCACCCATTTGTACGCACACACACAAACACACACACACAGTCATCGCGTAACTGCCGTTTTACCGGCAGTCATCATTCGGTATCTTGATTGAGTGTAGCTCAGCAGAGAGTATGGTCACAAAGATGAGTGAGCGTGCACACTTGCCAGTTTTCCTCTTCTGCCTTGGCCGAGCTGAGAGACGTATTGTCAGTGTGTGTGTGTGTGTGTGACTGAGTGAGACCTTATTTCTGAAGTGGGTATGTGTGTGTTTGTTTGGGAGGTTGTGTGTACTTGAATGTATTAGTGAGCCTGTGTATAAGTGTGTATGTGTGTGTGTGATTTGCTTCCAAAGCCAAAATTAAAGGAGACATTTTTACATGGAGACTCGATGAAGAAAATCAGTGTACCTTAGCATGTAGAACTGATCCCATTTCTCGCTGTTTCTCAAAACATAGCTTTGTTTTATTAACTCATATTTAACTGTTATAACACTCTTAAGTTTTCATATTTTATGAGCAGGAGGAGATTCACAACAGGTTGGGTTCTATACAGCATGATTTTCAAGAAAACGATCAATAGTATACAGGCATTTCCTATTATACTTAGAATGGTCTTTACCACAAAGACATTTATGCAGAATGTTTTTTAATTTTTTAGATTTATTTTACCGTGTTCAAATCTCGGGACTTAACATGCTTAAGAAAAACAAGCTGGATGGCCAACGTGCCACTGAGGATGTAATTCATGACTGTTTGAGCGAGAGTCAGTGTGGAAACTCTTAACACTAAATGACCAGTCGTGTAACTTCATCACTCATTCAGTAAATCAGGGACAGATGTTTCATATTTGTAGGTCCAGTCAAAAACAGCTGCACTATGTCAAATCTGTGTGTCAGAAGAATGTAAACATCTTATTCATCCTCACCCTGTCTAATTAAGGTCATCACGACAAGACTTAACAGGCAAAAACAGGGACGCCTGGCTCAAAACAACCTGCAGCATCAGTATGTGGCGACTGGAGGCTGAGGCCTTGACTGAATATATTGAACAGGTGGTTTAAAGTGGACATGCTGAGACCGTCCCACGGGACACAGTGTCAGCATCTGCTCCGACCTTAGACCAACAGGACTGTGGAATCTGTGGGCCAAAACGTTTCTTTATAAATCACTCTTGTCGTTTACTGTTCTCTGCAATGGACAAAAAATAACTGCAGTGAGTTAGTTTTTTCAGATTCATTCATATGAATTATCTGCAAACTAAAATTACACAACTCCAGCATGGCCCTACATTAATGTGAATAAAAACTGCTCACACAGCACTAAAATTGAAGAGTCTCTTTTAACTCCTCTGTTTAAATAAAATAAAATTTAAATGCGTATTCATAACGTTCCCATAGCACAAGAGCGAATCCCCTGATGCTCACACTGGCTTTGTTTAAAGCGACATGTTCTAGTGTTTGTATGTATTTAGGTCATTATGCTAATATGTTTCTGTGTAGTTGTGACGACATACATATTTAGTATTTTTTTTTTAATTCATATTAAATTAGTACTTAGCTCACCTTTTGTTGCTCCAGAAGACACGCCCCTCATGAGTTCATGCATGGGAACGTGTGTGAGTGTGTGTGTGTTGGTGCTGGTATCAGTGACTGCCTTTCACGTGTTTGACACTGATCCACCCGAGAATCCCTTAAGTGGTTCTTTATGGTGGGCTTGCATGGACGCTCTGGTTCACACACACACACACACACACACACACACAACTCAACACTATACAGTGGATCTGACCACATATGTATTGCTTGTCAAAAAGAAGCTTGATTGTGAATTTGCAGCAGTTACTGGGCTTGTAGTTTGTTTGTTTTTTAAATGATCCAGCTTAGCATGATGCAGTAAACTGGAGAATAACAAAATATTTTCTCCCTTTTCCTGTATGTGACCCATACCTGCTGACACAAGTCCAACTCAACTTCCCTCCCTTCAGTTGTAAATGCCTGCACCTCAGATGCAGTAAACTGATCCCAGGTCTGTCTCTGTGAAGGAGCTCGAGGAGGCGTGGCTCTTCCTGGTGATCCTGTTAAAGGATTAAAGCCTCCTCAGCTGTCAGAAACTGAAGCGTTCTGGGCGGCGGCGGCAAAGAATCGAAGGGACACAAGGGTTTGTTAAAGTGTTCACAAGGCATGTATGTGTGTGTGTAAGCGATTTCACTGCCAAGCGGGGCAGCCGAGAAGTTCATAGAGCGCGAAACTTACTGTGGGGTGTTGTTCAAAGATATTTAGTCATTAAAAATGTACCAAAAGGAAATCAGAGACAAATTCTGTGAATATAAATGGTTGTCACTCTATTCATCATTATCAGGCATATATAAATATTTCAGGGACAGCATTATAAGGTATTGCAGCTGTAAGCGGAGGCTCACGTCTAAGCAGATGAATGACTGAAATAAATGAATGAAAATATAAACAGGTGTTTATTAGATTGTTATAAATGTTGACAAACAGTATGCTGTACATTAATAAATCCCTTAGAACTCTGACTCAGACTCTCTGGGCCTTCTTTTTTGAGCTTTGCATAAAATATAATAATATAATCTGATGCATTGTGTGTGTGTGTGTGCAGATGAACATGCTGTCTTCTTCAGTACAACACCTTCAGTTAAAATCAGGTAAGCTCTTATTTCTTTTCTCGATCTTTGTCCTGGGTGTTTTTGTTTGGTGGATGAATTGGGATCGATGGAGGAATTTGGTGTCACTTCCTTTTCAGGCAGCTTTTTTGGTCAAGTTTGGCCCATTGATCAATACTTTCCTTTTATCTCTGTGGGACTCAGACGCTGCTGTCTCAGGGCAGACTCTGTCCATCTCCCAGGTGTCTCCTTGTTTCATTTCCTTTCTACAAATCTCTGCTCATCTCTGAATATCCAGTGAACCAAACACTGATTGTTCTCACAGGAATGGGAAAAGGCGGAGGTTTTATCTTGAGGAAAATCTGAGTTACAGACAGAGACAGAGACAGACAAAGGCCAGTGTTTGTTATCTCTGCCCCACATCTTCTCCGATTTTACTGCATTCTGCTCCTGATGAAATAAACCAAATGCAGCTATTGGAGTACTGTAAAAGCACAAATGAGCACGCACAGGAACAAGAATGATGTTAGCATGTGTCACTCAACATGACATCAGCTAAAGTCTCTAAATCCTCATCACAAACACGTGAGTCATCAGGTGCATTCCCTGCCACGGCTAACGAGATTCCCCCCATTAAGCACTTTAAGTGGTAAGCTGTATAGGTGTTGAAGAGTTGGAGCCGGAGGAGAAGAAGAAGCAGACGCTGAAACTTGGACTAGAAAACGGCAATTTTCCTCCTGCAAGAGCCGAAGAGCACAGGCACAATCCTGTGAAGGGTTTTCTTTTGTTTCTTCTTGTTTTCTCTGCTGTGCTTTAAAGCTTTGTTGGATTGCCTGGTTGCAGCAGATGCCATCTGGCTGGAGTTTTATCTGGATTTTGTGCTGTGAGCTTTCGGCCAACTGTGGCCTCTTGCACAGGTAAGAAAACTGTGGACTGGATTAATTTTAGTCTCTTTGAGGTTTCAATATTTCACTTTTAGTACTTCCCCTTCCTTCAGATGACAAACACTTCATCCTCTAGATGACAGATACTTCATCTGCGTGTACAATCTTTGCGCTGTGTGAGAGAGTGTGATTACTAAGTCTGTGTGTCTGAGCCTTGTCTGAATGCTGTCCTTGTCCTTGTCCTGTCTCAGCCTGAGTTATTGCCACCACCAGACATGACACTGTGTGTGTGTGTCTCTTTGTCCTGTCAGAGCAACAAAACATGAGCGAAGGAGAAAATCATTCCATATCCACCCATCATCTGTCAGTGAAGTAGCATTGTGATCATTCCCTCTCATCCTGAGACCTCTGGTGCATCATGGATACTGTAGTGAGAGTGAAGAAGTCCTTGAGGACGCCCATTAGGAAGCTGAGCAGCTGTATGTCGAGGGTGAAGGAGAGGAAGTTGCATGCCAAGTGCATGAACAAGAGGAGCAGAAGAGGAGGAGGAGGAGGAGGCAGGAAGTTGGGGAGGACCCCTCCTCTCCAAACTGCACACCCCAGAGACCCGTCATTCATCCGCTCATACCAGGCAGACCTGGAGAAGGAGAGGCAAGTGGAAGCACAGTGTGGAAACACAACAGGTGGAGATGGAGAAAGTATTCAGAAACATTCACTGAAGTAAAAGTAACAGTACTGCACTGTAAAAACACTTCAAGTTAAAGTCCTGTAGCGAAGTGTTATTTCTGAATCACTTAGCTAAATGTGCTTGAAAGTGCAATGTGTAAAGATGTCTCAACAACTCAGTCAAGGTAGCCTGATATTGTTGTTTGACATAACTTCAGAGCAAACACATGAGAAAAGCTCTGTCCTGAGGCCCAGTCTCGTCACTGATTCTGGGAAAGTGCGAAAATGGCCCCCAAAATGTCACACACATTTAGTCTGTTCCATCACATCCTTTTGATAACTGATGTAATAACTAAGAGTGTTGCAATATACAGGTATTGACAATAACCAAAATTAAATGTTGATGTTATTGTGTCATCAACATCATTAAGTGGAATTGTTGTTTTTGTATGCTGTTTTCTTGGTTTCAGATGCTCTTCCTTTCTCCTCCGACTCATGTTCTGAGTGTAATTCATTTGCAAAAAAACCCCCCAAAAACAAAAAACACCCACAATAAACAAAGCTAAAGATGAATTAGCATTACTTTTTCAAAGCTTCTCACCAATATTGTGAATTTGTACCAATAATCTTGTAGTGAAAATCTGATATTATCCGAGTACTGACTGAAGTAATATTTTTCACTGCTATTCGCTTTGAAAAACTCTGATCTATTTCAAAGCCTCACTCATCAAGATCATCATATTTTTTGTGTGTAAACCCTTCAGTCTTGAAAATAACTGATTAAGATTTTTTTATTTAAAATGTAAACAAAAAAGAAGTTGAGTTGATGCATGGAGATGGAAATACTCAGCAACTGAGTAAATGTATTTTGATACCCTCCATAAATAATTCATAATAGAGCTGTCATGATACTAGATTTTCACTACATCATTATTAAAACAATACTATAAGAAACACTATAATATACAATAGAAACAATATTATAATGCAATTTATAGAAAATGTGATTAAAAAAAAATAACAATTCTACCAGTCAAGTTCATCTTTAACTTTGTTTACTGTGTATTTTGGCTCTTTTAGCAAGTTAATTGCACTCAAAGTACAGGTGTAGGGAGGTGGAGAGAAAGTCTGCAACTGCACAGAGCAGCTACAACCAGATGAACTGATAAACCTAAGATCCATAAGGCCAAATATCTGCACCTGATTATTCAGCCAATACGACTGTATGTGTATTACTAACACAATATTACAACTTAATGTTTTAATATCTGGATTATCATTCACGGCGCATGTTTTTGCTTTGAATTCACATGTTTTCAGTGTGACATTTGTTAGCTGCTGATTCTCACAGCTAAATTCAGTCGAGTCAGTCACCTGTGCCGCTGCAGAGACGTGACCTTGAATGCATCCCGTCTGCATTATGTCAGCTGTGTTTGTGTTCTGCCTTCTGTGTTTGCAGAAAGCTGCGGGAGGCCATGAACGCTCAGAAGAACGCAGAGAGAGCAGCCATGAGAGCTCACTTCAGGAGAAAATATCAGCTGTCTGAGGTCTGTCTCTGACATCTGGTTTTTGAAAATGTTTTCTATGTGAAAAACTGTTTACCAGACACTTGCATTCATTTCTTATTTACAAGTAAATTCCCAAAGTTTTTGACCAGATTTCAAACAAGTTGAAAACGCAGCCTGATTCACAACAAACTGTGTGCTGTTCAGTCTTGAACAGAGTCTCTCTATATTTTCCTAAATTTCCAAACAGAATTGAGATGTTTTTCAGAGTGATGTTCTATCACAAAGTTCAGATGCAGGCATTTGAACCGACACCATGAATTTAGAGGCCTTTGTGGACGCATGTACATCATATTTAAAGTGTTCCTTCTTTGTCAAACCTTCAAAAATCAAACTTTATGCTTGTTCTTTACGGCTGTATTTTTATTTGCTATCCATACTGTATGCTAGCGTAGCATCAAGTTGTTTGTTTTTGCCACATGTTCACCTTTCCAACCCCTCCACTTCGTCTGTTTTTCCTCCACGTTTAGAGCCCCAAGGACACGAACCACTTGAGGTCCGTTGGAGGTAAAGTGTCGCTCCCCCGCGAGCTGTCGAAAATCATTCATCCTGAAACCAAAACCAAGGACAACAGTTTCAACCTGCTGAGCGCCTTCCAAGGCCTCGGCTTCGGCACAGCCGCACTCACAGGGAGGAAACACAGCAAGACGTCCACTCCCACACCGGCCAGGGGGGACTACTGTAAAGTCATGTGATCGATATGTGATCACAGGGATGATCAGTACACCGACATACTGTCACGCTGTCGAACATGACTGCTGCTCGCACACAAAATGTGCTTCAGCATGTTACATCACCAGGGATTATAGTATCAACAGTCAAAACAGAAAAACAGTCCCTGTCAGTGTTTTACTATTGTTAACTGATTAATATTAATGATGCACAAGTTCATGAAAAAACAGCCCCGTTTTCTCTTTGTGACAGTGAATTTGGGTTTTTAATATTTTATCTTAAGAAGTAGAATTTTATGCTGAAGTTTATCAGAGAATTTTAAGTTCAAAATCACCAGATTTTGAGGTGTTATTGTTATTCAGGCTGTCAGACTAGTGTAGGGGAGTAAAAAGTACAACATTTGCCTTTGAGATGGAGTGGAACAGAGGTAAAAGGTTGCATAAAAGGTACTTCAGGTTCGTACTTGAATACAGCGCTTGAGTAAAAGTGTTTTCCACTACTGCCTGTTTCACACACATCACTTTTTCATTTTGTACATAATTTTTGTAGCAATGATAACACAGTCAAACCTGTAAATATAATTAGTTCCCCATCAATAACCTTATCAATAGAGTTAACTTACCGACGATACAGTAATGGTATTGATTGATAAATATGACATTCATAATGAGTCTTCTGTGAAAGGACCAATTACACTTTCATCACATTCAGATCCTCGTTTTGTTTTACTCTAATTCTAATTGTTGTTCTGTAATAATTTTGTTTCGTAGAATCCACAAGCTGTGCTGTAGCCATTTTCTCCTTACAGGACAGTCACGTCTCTGTAAATGAAACTATTATAGATCCAAGTGGGTGATCTATACACAAGTAAGGAACCTCAGGGCAACACATCCATCACATCTCTCTCTCTCTCTCTCTGTCTCTACACACACACACACATGTATATATATATATATATATATGATTAACTGAGAAAACTCTGTACCATGTGTGTATATGGGCCAAACTGTAATTGTACTGTATATGAGCCACATGTTAAACTATTAGTTTACTCTTGTTTTCATTGTGCCGATACTGGTGTGTTAATAGATTCTCAAGAGTTTTTATACATATGAAAGAAAAAAATCCAACTTATAAGTAGACGCTTTATTAGCTTGCAACAAAAACTTGAATTAAAGACGTCTCTGACGAGCTGGACTCACTGGTTTTTCTGGCCTTTCCGTGGTGTGTGTGTTTTACATCAGCCTGACATTTGGACTCTGTTGTGATTCTCTTGAACTCTGGTCTTCACATCCATAAATCAACATTTGCTATCAGTTCATCAGAGCGCTAGAGCTTACTCAAGGATATGAAGCTGGGGATGGAGGAGGGAAATAACCAGCCCTGCAGAGACCACGGCGAAGGGTGTCGCAACTCTGAATGAGACCACCAGATCATGAGGAGCATGTACATCCAAGTGACGGGGTGCATCAGAGCGCAGGGCGCCTGTGGCTCCAGACATTTACTTTGTGGCGTCGCACCGCAAAGGGCCCTTTGTGGTGTCGCACCGCAAAGGGCCCTTTGCATGACTGCAGCAGAGACTGTGGCAGAGGGAAAGTTAGAAGGGAGGAAAGGAGCTGAGAGCGCGGGAGTCAGAAGGAAGGGTGTGGATGGACGGGTGAGGAGCTTTGAGGAGATCCCTCACACAGGGAAGAATGGCTGGGTCAACTTGGTGAAATTCTGGAGAGAAGATCGTTTCCGGCAGCTCCACATGCACATGGAGAGGACGTTCAACACCCTCGGCCCCATCTACAGGTAGCAGATAGAGGGATGATGTCACAAGCCTAAATGTTTCAGAAAGTTTTGAGAGCAGCTAAAGTTCCTGCTGGCAGCAGTTGATCAGCATGTAGCATTGACACTAGAATGAGGAACTGAAGTGTTGATCATCGAGATTTTCCACTGCGTTCAGGTAGCAGCAGTGCAGTTAAGTTTACATTACAGCATTTCTCTCTCTCTCTCTCTCTCTCTCTCTCTGTGTGTGTGTGTGTGTGTGTGTTTGTGTGAAGGGAGTATGTGGGCACCCAAAGCAGTGTGAACATTATGCTGCCGTCTGACATTGGCGAGCTGTTTCGCTCAGAGGGCCTGCATCCCCGACGGATGACCCTGCAGCCGTGGGCAACACACAGAGAGACGCGCCAGCACAGCAAAGGGATCTTCCTCAAGTCAGTACCACACCTATGCATATATGCATATACATGTTGTGTATTACTCATCTTGTACCCTTTGTAGACTTTGGCCACAAAATTCAAGTTTCTGCTATGTTTAATTATTCAGTTTTGGGGTTAAGACTTAATTCATGGTCAGGTTTTGCCATATAGTGATTAAGATTAAGAATTTAAGTCAATACAGTGTAATCCTAAATAATGGGAACAGTGTGTTTGTGTGTGTGTGTGTGGGTGTGAGTGTGAGTGAGCATTGCCATCATGAGTTGTAGCTTTTTAAAGCTCTTATATGTATAATATTCATGTGATTGCAACATCAATTTATTCTAATGGTTCTCGTTTATAGAAAAATTCCATTAAAAACTGGTGCAGCCTATGCTGAGGATACTCAAGTGCTTTTTGTATCACACTTAAAGTTGAGAGACTCACATGACACCTTGGCGAGAGGACATTTTAAAAAAGAGCAGTAGAAATCAGAGCAGCAGAGGCAGAAAGATAAACTAACTTTTAGTCCCTAATACAGATCAAGCTTTAAAAAATATTTTTTTTGGTCTTAATTCAAAGATAAATTCGCTTGGCAAATGCCCATATCTTCCAAACAACATGTCCTCTTTTTGTAATGCAGGGTTTCTGCTATAAAATTACAGATTGTGGTCAGACTTGAGTAAGATTTCCAGAACTGCAGAAGTCAGAACAACAACACAGGCTAACTATCGCGATGAGTAAACTGGCTTTTATGTGTAAACTTGGAGGAATGAAAACATTTAACAATAAAAAGGGCTTCCTCTGCAAATTCTTTGTGAATGATATACAAAACAACCATAGAGGCACATAAATACCACAGAGAGATGCAAGATGACTACAAAGTGATGCATCTTTCAAACTGCAAGACTACAAAGAGATGCAAAACAGCTGCAGAAGGGCCAAAGAGGGACACAAAACAATTACAAACTTAAGCAAAACAAAAGTGAAACTACATTAAAGAAATACAAAACAACCACACAAGGATGCAAAATGACTACAAGCAATGTAGTTGCATTGTTTGTAGTCATTTTGCTTCTTTGTGCGAAGGCAGTAGGAAACACAAAGTGACGAGGATGCAGAGTTTGACACAACACCTCTGCCAGCCGGTTCACATTGACTGAGGAGAACTGAAACGGGTCGCCTTTAATGCCTCACTCCAAATCACCTCTCTGCAGGAACGGTGAGGAATGGCGAGCTGACCGTCTACTGCTCAACAAGGAGGTGATGATGAGCGCGGCCGTAAAGCGCTTTCTTCCCCTGCTCGATGAGGTGGCGAGGGATTTCTGTCGAATGCTGAGGGCCAGAGTGGAGAAGGAGGGAAGAGGCGAGGAGGGCAAACGCAGCCTGACCGTGGATCCCAGTCCTGATCTCTTCCGGTTTGCACTGGAAGGTCTGAGATCATCATCCCCAGTGATTTATGTGTGGCTTCACAGTTAAAGTATGTATGTATTCCTATGTTATTTACAACGAGGCCACAAAATCCTGAGAGGGGACATGTAAAAGAATGAGGCTTCCTATCTCTTAACTGTCATGATTCCTTTTCACCCAGAAACGATCAACCTTGAAGTGCTGTGGGAGGGGAGGGATTGGATTAATGTCACCTCCCTCTTTTGATGGGTTTTCATTCACCCTCACAATCAGCTCCTTGGGTTGAGTCACAAACACTGACGTAGGCTGTGACAGCGTCTCACGTCAGAGGAATAATTCAAGCTGCAGGAACACCATCTTGAACAAACAAACAAAACTTTCCCCCTGCTTCTGATCTCTCCTGTTTTCAGTTTGAAATATTATATAAACCAATTCCCATTTTAACCCGAGGAGTATCTGACACTAACATATTACAGATGTAGGAGGTCGAGGAGAACACACACTCTTAAAAATAGAAACACCAACAAAGGCGATCAAAGCTGCAGAATTCTTTTCCAAGGTCTGCTCCTTTCATATGCCTATCTGCAATGTGCCACAGTCACAAGTGTGAATGCTTGGGTGACTCACTTGTATGCATCTCTGTGTGTGTGTGAGAGAGAGAGAGAGATAGTGCAAGATATATATATATATATATATATCTTGCACTGTCTCTCTCTCTGCTAGGGCAGGAAGCTCTAGCAGGTCTGATAGGCGATGGATGGTGGAGGTGAGGCAGAATATTGCTCTTGCTATCACAGAGAGAAACTTCTTTTTTTAATGTTCTGTAACAAAAAACTTTTTTTGGCTTGGATTTTTTTTTTTGACAATCCTTCAGAGCTTAAATTTAAACCATGAAAATATGAGTCAAGGAAGTAGATCAAGGCCAGATTGAATAACTGCCAACACAAAGTTCATTATTTACTAAAGTATTTATTAATTTAAAACATTTTCTTGTGTTTTTTTTATTTCTCTCCCCTTGAAACCTGAGTTGTCTCCCATCCTCACCCTGTCACCTTTCCTCACCTTGTAGCCAGTTGCCATGTGATCTATGGTGAGCGTATTGGCCTCTTCTCCTCATCTCCCTCTCTGGAGTCCCAGAAGTTCATCTGGGCTGTGGAGCGAATGCTGGCAACCACCCCTCCTCTCCTCTACCTGCCCCCTCGCCTGCTGCTCCGCATTGGTGCTCCTGTGTGGACCCAGCATGCCAGTGCATGGGACCACATCTTCAGCCACGGTAAGAAGAGCTACAAGTCCGTATTCAACTGCTCTACTCCCATCTTACCTGTCACCCTGTCCTGGTCTTCTTCCAGCGGAGGAGAGGATCCAGAGAGGGTTGCAGCGACTGTCATCATCCTCCCAGGTTCGAGGGTCTGAGGCTGGAGCAGCTGGAGCAGCTGGAGGCCGCTACACTGGGGTCCTGGGCCAACTCATGGAGAAAGGGCAGCTATCTTTGGACCTCATCAAAGCCAACATCACTGAACTGATGGCTGGAGGGGTTGACACGGTGTGTGTGTGTGTGTGTGTGGACTAGTTGTGGAGACACACATCTGTCGACACAGTCACATTGTGAGGACCAGCCTTACTTATGGGGATAAAATGCAAGTCTCCTCAATATGAATCATTAAATATTAGCATGAAGATTTGCTTTAAGGTTAGGTTGAGGTTAGGGTTTGGTTAAGATTAAGGGTTTGGATTAGGCAAGTAATGTTTATTGTTTGGTCAGGTGGTAGTTAATCCTACAGGAAATTAATGTATGTCTGTGTGATGTCCCCAAAAGTGAAGGAAACACAACTCTGTGTGTGTGTGTGTGTGTGTTTTGTTCACATCGTATTTGTACACCTCATCCTAACTGACGCCGTGTCACCTCTCATCCCATCCTCTCTGCAGACAGCGGTGCCCCTGCAGTTTGCTCTCTTTGAGCTGGGCCGTAACCCTGAGGTGCAGGAGAAGGTGAGGCAGCAGGCTAGAGCGTCATGGGCTCAGGCTGCTGGTGACCCTCAGAATGCCCTGCAGGGGGCGCCACTACTGAAAGGCACAATCAAGGAGATTCTCAGGTAGATAATACTCAAGAACCTTCCACCTGTGTGCGTGTGTGTGTGTCCTGGCAAACCTAATATTCATTATAAGGAGATAAGCGCTGAAACATGCGGGCTTATTGGCTTATTGTTTAGTTCCCACTGTGTGTGTGTGTATACCCACTGAGTGAATTGTTCTTTGAGCTTTGAGCTTTGTTCTGCATCATCAGTGGATGGAGTTTCCTCAGCTGTATTGCTGACATGTACACTCAATATATTTTCCTTCACGCTTTTAGGTCCGCTCATCAGTGTCTGTTCAAATGTTAAGCATAAAAGTTAATTCTTGACCTTGGAAATAGCCAACCAACCATATCCCTTGGCCTTCGTCAGTGGAGGGTGTTTGATCATTATATATGTGATATGTGAACTCGGAAGTGGTTAAGTTACCTAAGTCTTGTCCAAACAAAGAAGTTTTAAAGGAGCTATGAAAGGAATCATAACAAACTACTGAGCTCAACAGACAGACATTTCCCTCACGACTTTCTTTAACTTCGCTTTAACCTGAAGCAAAGTCATCCTTTGTGCCATGAAAACACACCCCAGCTGAGGCGATTGATGTGAGAGGAGGAAAAACATAGTCCTCCTTCAGATCAATAAAGCCTTGTGAGAGAAAATCATGCTGTGAGCGTGAGAGCAGCTGTCCAAGAGTCTGTTTCCATCACAACTGTTTTCATCAATAGATGCAGTCCCGCAAATACCCGAAATGAGAATTGATTACAACTAATCCCGACTGTGTGTCGAGAGTGAGTCTGATGTCAAGCTGCATATCCTTATATCTGTGCGTGTGTGTGTGTGTTGTTTTGGGTCGTGTCAGGTTGTATCCTGTGGGAATCACAGTGCAAAGGTATCCGATCAAAGATATTGTTCTTCAGAATTACCACGTACCTGCTGGGGTGAGTCTGTTCTCGTATCTGCACGGAAACACATCCAGGTACAATCAGCGCTGCCGCCGCCTTCATTGTGTTTGACTGACATCAACTCTCCACTCAGACGATGGTCCAGGCCTGCATTTACCCCCTGGGAAGGAGCGCAGAGGTGTTTGAGGACCCACAGCACTTTGACCCCAGCCGGTGGGTCAGCAGCAGGGAGGAAGGCCAAAAAGGAGAGGGAGCGGGGTTTCGCTCCCTGGCGTTTGGGTTCGGGGCGAGGCAGTGTGTCGGCAGGAGGATCGCCGAGAACGAGATGCAGCTCCTTCTAATGCATGTGAGTGAGAGCAGACGGGAGAGGTGTGATGAGGATGTGGAAAGAGCAGAGGATGTGATGAGGATGTGAGTCAGAGCGAGAGGATGTGATGCAATATTTCTGTTGTTGAATGATAAGGAGGCAAAGACAGACAGAAGATCTGACAAGTTTAAGATGATGTAAGAGTACAGAAAAAAATATTATTACTGGATACATTTTCTGGTATTAAAAATACTTTCTACTATATATACAGTTATGTAGTTAACCTGAGCCAATTTGGTGGAAAAGATATATTAAAGGGAGACGGCAATGCTAATATATCAGGGACATCTGAGGTTTGTCCCCAGCTATGCTCTGCTTAACTGTAAAATGTACACAAGACAGAAAGGAACCACTGTTGTATGTTTTTAATGTAAAAAAAACTGTCCAACTGTCAATAAATGTAGTGGCCTATAATATTAGCCTCTGAATTATACTGGAATGGAAGCATAAAGTATTGTACAATGGAAACACTCTCCAAAGACCCCACATTGTACGTAGGTCAACACTTGAGTGAATCTACATCTAATATAGTGCTAATTTCCACCACTGCTGCTGAATCTAACATAACGGTGATGCCTCCTAACATTTGTTCTCCTCCTTCTCTTCCACTCTGTCTTCACGCCTCCATCACCTCCCCCCCCCCCCCCCCCCCCCCCCCCGCCTCTCTTTCTCCTCCCGCTCTGTCAAGATCCTGCTGAGCTTCCATCTCAGTGTGTCGTCCTCAGAGGACATCAAAACCACGTACACCCTCATCCTCCAGCCCGAGACTCCGCCAAGGATCACTTTCAGCAAACTCTGACACACACACACACACATACACACAGAAGAGAACGGTGCTGTCAACATTTCACATGTTTAATCACACCATTCAGCACTGTGTTAATCTCCCAAACATAACCTCCACATTTACTTCTTATTTAAGCTTCTGTACTTGGCTTTCTTTCTGTAGCCTCCCACGTTTTGCTTTCCAAGCCAAGAATTCATAATGCAGATTAATAAAAGTATCATTCCCTTCTCCTTTCGTCTTCATTGTGACGAATCTTGCAAAAGCACTAAAGTTGCCGTCCACTAGATGGCGCTAAAACGCGCACCAACCCGTACCTTACAAGCATTTGTCGCGCTTGTCCCTGCCCACCGTTCAGCCTTGGCCTGGTTCGTACATCCAGCAGGTTGGTCGTTACATTTTCTAAACCTTTCTAAACTTTACAGCCGTGCTTCATGCTGTGTGTGTGTGATGTGTGAGGAGGGCGTGCAGCGCACCAACAACCCCTTTCTGTTTCTGTAACTCTGTTTTTGATTGTTTTTCTGCCGAAAACCTCCCCTGCTGTTGATACTGTCGCTCCGCCAGTCGTCAACTTTTTTCTTTTTCTTTCCTTTTTCTTTTTTTCAATTTATCAGCGGGCTATTACTCTTGCTTCTTGCCGACTGTAAGTTGCATGTTAAGTTGCATATTTTTTTTGCACTTTGGTCTCCATGCGTAAAAACGCTATTATATCATACAAGGTGTGCTGGACAGATGAGAGGGTCTCATCAGCTCTGGAGCAAAGGTCTGTTTGTCCTTTGGCTAAAGATTTACACCCTCTGCCAGCCTGAGCCCCATGCACTCTCTCTGTAGATAAGAAACTCGGAGTATGTGAGTAACTGTGCCATTGAAGACACATCACCTCCTTTGTCAAAGTCTCACACTTGTGAAATATCAGCAGTTATCAGTCCACAGTGCTGTGACACTGAGGGCGGCGGTTTATGTGGGGAAATAAAACAGCAACATGATAGAAACGTTATCAAAGGTTCAGAAACTCCGTGACGTGAAGAAACATCAGCCGAACTCTGCACTAAACTCTGCACTACAACTCCTTCTGATGATACATTTCACTTTTACCCTTTTAAAAGCGGTAATAAATTGTACCCAAAAGCTTTAAAGTTGGTAATTCATTTACCACTACTTTACAGATCAGTTACAATCCATTAATTAATTCCTGCAATGGACTGTTTGACCTCTGACCTTCTGGAGGAGATGCAGGCCATCTCGACCCAAATTAGCTTATTAATAACTTATTAACATTTATAGCTGCTGACCTAAATTGTTCTAATAAGAATTTCTTACTGAACATTTTTTAGACATTTTGTTTTTTATTGTTTACACAATCTGGCAACCCAGACGTTGCTCTTCTTAAGGCTTTAAAGTTATTTGTAAAGTATTAGTAAACAATGAATTGATTTGTTAAAGCAGTAAGGCTGTGAATGAATGCAATTCACAAAATGTACAATCAAGTAGAAAGTACTGCAAAGACACTGTGTCGGGTTTGGGGTTAATAGTGTGTGCTTACATAATCTGTGGTGATGCAGATAGTTTAATGCCATGGCTGGACTATTGACACATGGTTTTTTTTTTGTTTTTTGTTTTTTTTTTTCCATTTTTAGCCCCAGTCATGCCCAGTCAAGCTGAGTCACATACAGTAATTCATCCAAAATCATCCCTCTTTTGCAAGCAGTGGATTCACTCCAAATGGAGTGAGTGGGAGGAGAGTTGAGGGGGCAGCCGAGGGGTCAGAGAGTGAAAATGAAGGAGAGATACTGAACTAGGCTTGTTCAGGTGACACAAGAACGAGAGAATGACATGTGCGTGACCTGAGCACAGACGAGAAGAGAGGCGAAAGGAGAACATTTAGAAACATTACTGAATTAAGAAACACTAACTAACATAAATCAGTAGGAGAGGAGGAACTGTGCAGTGGATATTTCTCAAATAAAATGGATGGTTTTGGCAAAATGGGTAAGTGGATTTTCTTCTGTACTGAGGGTTTAGAGTTATAACAAGTTTATACATTATTGTACAGTTTTGGCAAAATCCAAAGATGACCGACGTGTTTGCCTGGACTAATTTTTAAACTGAGCAGCAAGGACAAAAGAGCTTTGTGTGTTTTATCTTGGCCCGGTGGCTAATAATTTAACCCTTTCCAATATCTGTGACTGATTACATCACTCAGTCCCATTTTAACTCATTGCTCACTGCGGTGCACCACCTCACCGTTTAAAGACGCATTTGAACTGAAGTGCACAGTTGCAGTTGGTCAAAGGATCGATCACACACACACACGCATGCTGCCCTGTGTTGCATGCAGGAACGCGACCCTCTGCAAACAAGTGATTCCTGGTACAATGTGGCCTCCCCATAAGCCTCGTTCACCTTTCTTATCAGTCATAAAAGCTGGGCATTGACTGCTATTTTGCAACTGTCTTTGATCAAGTGACTATTTATAGTCAGCCTTCCTGTAACAGGTACCTGCATCTACATATGTGTGTGTGCGTGTGTGCGTGTGTGTTTCCATGTGTACACTCTGGGAAGTGTCAGAGGAGGATCTCAGTGGGACACGTAATGATGTGTGCAGCAGTGCGGCAGAACTGGGTCACAGGGAAGTGAAGAGAGAGAGAGACGGAGAGAGAGAGAGACGGAGAGACAAAAAGACACAGAGAGAAAGAGAAAACACTGACAGCCACCGAATCCACAGGATAGATGAGCTGTGTCCATTCACATTATCCTGCAAAACCTCCAGTGCATCAGGGAGTTTCCTCTGCAGACTTTTCTGTTTCTGCATGTCCATTCATCAGTTTGATTTAATTAAACACGATAAAAAAAACTTGACAAGGTCTTAACAGGTACTGCAAAAAAAAAAAACCTCAAATATTTGAGTTTTTCTTTTTTTGTTGTTGTTTTCTAGACCTGTAGAGGTCTTCCTTCTCAGATCCCTTCCTTCTCTCTCTCTGTCTCTCTCTCTCTCTCTCTCTCTCTCTCTGTCTTTCAGCTTCATCCTCACCTCTTCACTCCTGTTGTGCCGTCAGCTGCGACCTTGTCTGTCGGGCTCTCTCCTCTTCCTCCTCCTCTCTGGTCTTTACTCTCTCCTCCCCCCTGTGGTGGCTTGACTGACTATAACATCCTTTAAAATGGATGCCGTTGTACCGACCCAAAGGCTTCAGCCAGGTGGACTACAGGCTACTCCTGGTTTCCTGGTTTTTACACTGGTGGAATCACTGAGAAAGGTTGTTGAAGGGACATTAAGTACTGGTCCTCGTTTGACTAGTAGGTTTAAGATTTCAAGATGACTTATTAATAGACCAAAGTAATAAAATACATAACTGAGCAATTTTATTTTAAAGCTGCACTAATCGATATTTTTTATAGTGATAATGACTCAAATGACTCTGAGCTGTAGATAAATATCATATGACCAGTTTCCTACTGCTCTGTGCAGCTTTGTAGCATCTCCCACCTCATTGTTTCAGTTTTACAACCTGCAGCTTTAATGTTTAATGTCTTCAGGTTTCACCCTCACTGCTCTCGTTGCTGCATTTCCAATAACGGCAGGCAGCTATTTTCAGTGGAAAAGCTCTCATTAACAGACTTTCCAGCACCTGTCGAGCGCTGAACAGCAGAGAGACAAAGTTCAATCAGGAGAGACGAGTGAATGAAGTAAAGATAATTGTTTATTACAGCAGATGACATGATAATTAAGTCTTGTTAGAAGGTCTGGCACTTGGACTCTACAGGGAGATTTTATGATTGAGGAGCATCTGCCCTGAGTCTCTCACTGTGGACGATGGCTGCTGAAACTGATGAGGCTGATGAAATGATGAAACTGTGAAGACTGGGGGGCATAACAGCAGCATGGATGTGCTGAAGGTAGGAGGACAATCAGCAGCAAGATGATGAGGTAACAGTGCAGGTGTTGTGGGGCTATTAGACTGATGTGACCAGCTTATGAGAACAGCTGATATCTCAATTGACAGCCCCAGACAATGACAGCAGGAAATTATGAGTGAGAGGTGTGAATGACAGGATGATATGAGAAATAAACGGCAGGCTTCATTTAGTGTCGAGAAGGTGAACAGAGGAGCGTTTAGCAGCCAAAGAGACAGACAATACCTCCAGATTTTTCATAGTAGATCTCTGGGGTTTTTTTTTTTACACTCTCATCCATTCATTTGTTATTTGTTGGCAGAGTGGTTTTCAGAATTGAGAGGAATGTGTAGCTCCTGTGCAGACGGACGCTGGACAGCAACAACAAAGCAACCAAATCAGGATCCTTTCTGTCTGAGGGTTTCTTCTGAACATGCAGATCATCTTAGTTCAACTTAATTCCTTCCTCGGTATGGAGTGACTATAATATGATTAAACTGCACGTGAAACAAGATTTTCTTCCTCTCTGTTGTCTGACATAAAGCTGTTTTTGGAGTGGAGACCCCTTTGTTCCAAATGCCACCTTCCAGCCCTTCGTATTTCCTCTATACAGCCTTAATATCAGCCTTCCTGATTTCTATCAAATGCCGTTTTATATCTGCTGAACTGCAGTGTTTTGTTTTCATCTTAAATGTCAGCATGTAAATCATTATGACCCCTCGGCGCTGTGGTTAATGTCAGGTCAATACATACATACTCTTTATTCCTCAGCTGTGGCTGTACAGTCAAAAGCTGTGGTGGCAAGCTGCCATTTTTTGGTCTCTGCTCTTCACTCATAACATGAACTAAAAGTGTTGTTGTTCTTGTCCATTCATTCATTCAACATGGAAATTATTTTCACATGAGGTGTTTAGTTCATTTATACTCACAGGTGGAGTTGGCAGCAGAGTGTTAGTGACTAACTTCACCCCGCTGACAACACTTTCTCTGTCGCTACAGCTCGCATCAGGCGCTACTCAGAGGCGATGACACTGCCGGACTCCTTCATCCAGCGCCAGCAGCTGGATGCCAGCATGGCTGACACCTTCCTGGAGCATCTCTGTCTGCTGGACATCGACCAAGAGCCAATCACAGCACGCAACACCAGCATAGTCTGCACCATCGGTGAGTGTGACAACCGGTCGCAGACAGCGTGTCTCACTTTCAAGTTTGTTTGCTGGCAACTGCATGTCATCCACTGGCAGTCGGTGTGTGGGTGATGGGTCGCCTTCGGTGTGTTGGCAGGGTCTGATTCTTGGCTGTGGCTCTCCCTCCCTCTGCTCCTCTTCTGCCCACAACAAAGAGACAATCATCAGAAGGAAACACAAAATACAGATTGTTCTTCCAGAGCGCTGACTCTTGAGATTTCACACTCGATTCCTCACACAGGCAGAAGTTTCTTCACCGCTCACTGAGGGGCTTGTGTCCAACGTGATTAAGTAGCAGGAAAAAAAAGACCAACATGGTTCATTTTCAGTATTTCCATCGTTCGTCTGCCAGTTATTTTCTTGGTTGATAATACATCAGGAACATATCGAAAAAATGAATTCATAATTTTGATTTTTCTTACCAACAGTCCAAAAACCAAAAGTATTCAGTTTACTAAACACAGAGATGTCATGCTCTGGCTTTCTGTCTTTTGGCTTATTGAGTCCATGTGTCATGTTTCATGTGTGTCTTGTGTTTCCATGTGTTATGTTCAAGATTTTTGTTATGTCCTGTTTTATTTTGAAAGCGTGACGTCCCTTGTGTGTCTGTTTCATGTAACTTTGCTTTGATTCATCTTGATTGCTTTCTTCTCCCCTTATGTGTTTCACCTGTGTCTTGTTATCTTGTCTATTTAGTCCTTGTCTTCCCAGTCACTCCTTGTTGGGTTGTTGTTCAGTCTCCATGTGTTAATGTCAGGAAGAGCTTGTCTTGTTTCGCCAAGTTTGTGCCACAGCTTTTTGTTCATCCTCGCCACATTAAGTGTGTGTCTGTTTGAGTTTCTTTTTCCTCAAAATAAAAGAACATCGTTTTGGACCTCTGCCTGCCTGCCTTTTTGGACTCTGCATCAGGGTTCAACTTTTTCTGAGTCTGCAACACTGTACTTTGTGATGAGAAGCAGCAAATTTTCATGTTTGAGAAGCTGTTGTCATCTGTTTTTTGTCACGCAACTTCAAGCTCAGTTTTAATGTGAAATGTGCGTTCTCTTCTGTTTTCTTTCAGGTCCTGCATCCCGATCGGTTCCCAAACTCCAAGAGATGGTCAAAGCAGGAATGAATATTGCTCGTCTAAACTTCTCTCACGGCTCACATGACGTATGTACTGCGCACTCTGCAGTATTTCTACACATATGTTTTTCCTTCAGTCATGTCTCTGACTGTCTCCTTCCTTGTGTCTGTCAGTATCACGGTGAAACCATCAAAAACATCCGAGAGGCGGTGGAGACGATAACCTCTGACCCCTTGTATTATCGGCCGGTCGCCATCGCCTTGGATACAAAGGGTCCTGAGATTCGCACCGGATTAGTGAAAGGGGTAAACGTGTTATGACTCGTATATGAAGCAGCGTAAACCTATTCAACCAGCCACACAGAAAATATCGCAACTGCTTACTGTCATCATCATTTTTTTTTTTGTTTGTTTTTTACCAGTTGCTAATTACTTTTTGATAAAAACGACTGCTGGTGTGTCCTCTTTTGCTTTTTCATCATAATCTTATTGTGTCATTCTTTGTGTTTTTGTTACATGCTGTCTGCTTTGCTGAACAAATATCTCCAAGCTGTGGGATACCTCTTTATGCCTTGATTGGCTTAAAAAATGCACTGTGTGACGTGCGAGCTTCACTCTGATTCCTGCTGGGTGTGTCGTGCTTAATTGGAGGGTAAAATAAACTTACAGCGCATGTGCCATACAGTGTGAACCTGTGTTGTTTATATATTTTTACCTGCTTATTCTAATGTCTCCATCTTCTATGTCTTGTTTTTTTTTTTTTTGCAGGGGACAAAACAAACCCTCTAAAATAACATCATAAGGAACACATAAGCAGTTGTTTTTTGTTTTTGTTTTTGTTTTTTTGTTTTTTTAAACCCAAAAAATTCAGAAAGCAGGTGATGTCTTTGTAGGACAATATATATCCCTGCAGCTCAAGTCTGTCATGTTATCATCTTTATTGGCTCTGATGTGAATTATTAGAACTCTTCATAAAACACTGGCTTGTTGAAGCTCCACGTGGGTACGGGCAGCCTGACGAGTTTAATCAAGCAGGTTTTGAGCCCGGCTCAGATGCTGATTGTGATTTTGCAAGAGCAAACAGAGCAATATTCTCTCTCAGGATGAGAAAGTCAAATATTTGATCTTTGTTTTTTGCGTGAGCTTCCTGCTTACCAACGGAGAGAGTTAGATCAACGTAGCCTATTGCTGATGTCAACATTCGAACTTGGACGGTTGCCATGTTATAGGTCTTACATGACAGGAGAGAGTCTATTTATTTAGAGTAATAGCACAAAATAAGCTACAAATTAACACATTTCTTAAATTTGTGAGTGCCACACTGAGGGTGTTGGTTCTTAAGCTCATGATAAGCAACATGCAGAGCAGTTTGTGTTTCTGCCTGTGTGTACACTGTGACTTTAACTGTTTGTTTAATTGAGTCTTTAGCTGTTCTTCAACTGCACCTTGCTTTGTAAATATGCTGATGATAATGGCGTTTACTGAAAGGCAGAATTACTTTTCTACTCTGTGTGTTTTTGTTTGTATAGAAAGTGGAGGAGGAGGTGCAGCTGGAAAAGGGCAGCCATGTCCGCGTGGTGACAGCAGAGAGTGACAAAGACAAAACAGACGGGAAGATTATCTGGGTGGACTATCCCAATCTGCCAAAAGTCCTCAAGAAGGGAGGCAAGATCTACATTGATGATGGCCTCATTGGACTCAAAGTACTAGAAACAGGTAATACACAGGACTAACATACCAGTGATGTAATGTACATACCCACATACTTGTGTGCCTACATATCTGAATACACAAATATTAAAATTGCAGCCTTCCATTGTTTATATTCGTCTCATTTTATTTGCCTTCATTATAGTCAATTCAAAGTCCTACTTGTCTTATGTTCTATTTCTTGCTGTGATACATCAGTTCTTAACGTTAATGTACAATAGACTACACATAACGATCAGCCATGGCTCTCAGTCTGACATTTTTTTCAATCCCTTAACAAAATCTGCTTCCCCAGTAATGTAGTCTGGATCCTATCTGAGACTCTGCAGGCCTCTGTAATTAGTGGGTCACACAGTATATACAGCCTTGGATTGAAGTCATCATAGCTTGAGGAATGCCAGATACACTTACTGACCCTCCTGCAATAAATTTATCCTTAAGGGCATTTCCATAGTACATGTATCCATTTTAGTTTAGATCTTTGTTATTCCAAGCAATCTGCATTTTCTCCTGCAAGACAAAATGTTTCTTCTAATTTAACAAATGTTTTCTCCTTCGAAGGACATTTAAGACTCCTTTGATGCAATTTTTACAAAGAAACATTGTTTGGAATTTTCAATTTCAATTTTCAAGTGAATCTGTTTGTCCTCTTATTCTCCTGATCTCCTCTTCCTCCTCCCCTGCAGGCCCTGACTGGGTGGATACGGTGGTGGAGGCTGGTGGGGCGCTCTGCAGTCGTAAAGGTGTTAATCTCCCAGGCTGTGACCTGATTGGCATGCAGGCGGTCAGCGAGCAAGACGAGGCTGACCTGAGGTTCGGGGTGGCCCAGGGCGTAGACATTGTGTTCGCCAGCTTCATCCGCTCCGCCCAGGACGTCAAAGATGTGCGGCGAGTTCTGGGGCCACACGGACGAAATATCAAAGTGATCAGCAAGGTGGAAAGCCGGCAAGGGGTGCAGAAGTGAGCCAAGGAAAATACTATAAATAAAACCATTAAGGTGCAGTTATTTTGAGTGATATAACGTAGCTGGGGGCAGTGAGAATGTCATAATGAGCCTGTGACAGCTGGCTGTCAGTGATGGACAGACACATGTCAGTTCTGGATTTTACACGTCTATGATAAGCAATCTGTGTGGCTGTCTGTGTGAGTTATAGCTGCCACTTAATATATCTGACACAATTTATGTCACAGCTCTCTCATCTGCATTACTTATCTCTGGCTGTCTCCTACTGCTAACTGGCTACTGACAATGTTTAACAATGGCTTTAATCCATATGCATTTGGATTTCATCCAGATGATGCAGGATTTAGATCGCAGCACGATACATGATTCAGTATGTTTTCAAGATCGAGAAGCAGTGAGCCAAATCTTGTTTTTGCAGCTCAAAACCTGCCTGGGTGATGCACAGAAGCATGCGGCACAGTTTTGGTCCTCTCTGCCTCTGTGTCGTCATACCTGCTCATTCCTCCTTTTGTGCTCTTTCCCAACTCCCTTTTTTTAATAACCGAAATCTGAATCCTTCCTCATCCCCTCCCCTAATCTCTCTGTCAGTTTTGAGGAAATCCTGGCCGAGAGCGACGGTGTTATGGTTGCCAGGGGCGATCTGGGGATCGAGATCCCGGCAGAGAAAGTCTTCATCGCCCAAAAGATGATGATTGGACGCTGTAACTCTGCCGGCAAGCCCGTCATCTGCGCCACACAGGTCAGGGATGAGCACATGCACAAACACACACACACACACACACACACACAGAATGAAGATGCAGATATAATAAAAAAAATACATAGATTTACACTCTGAACAGCGCGTTATATACAGCGTTACCCAACTAAATGTCAAATGAGTCCAAGTAAACTAACATTAAAAACTAACATAACCGTACACTCCTACATAATGTACAAACACATCCTCAAAGATACACACACTTCCTCTCTTTCACACCCCTCTCCCACTGCAAGAACACACACATGCAGACACACTCCTGCAGCCATGTTGAGTCACTGTGCTGTATCTTGTTTATGCTACAGCTCCTGACTTGGAGTGACAGCGTTATAGCAGGTTTGCCACTCCAGACCCGAGCCCACAAACAACACCCACACATGTATACTAATCAGTGTTAGCAGCATCTTCTTAGCTACTACAAAAAATGCAGTCTCTGAGGCAACGCTGCAAGCTATCTCATTTTCCAACTGTCTGCCATGCTTATTGACTCATAATACTGAGTCTCCGGCACTCAAATAATGATGTCTCAAAGTCATACTCGCCTGCCTCAGTCTAAGTGATCGCTCATTTCTTCATCTACTACTGTCCATCCATCCACAAAGCCATTAGCTCCTCTCCTCACTGTCTCCCTGAAGCCTGTGTGCTGTACATTACTTTCTCATCTAGGACAATACTGACATACAAAATGCCTAATTTTTGATGGATTAATCGATTTCCAGCGTCCGGGGAGGCATAAGACACTTAGGGTGTTGTGGTATGACACCAATGTGATGTGCGCTAATGCATTTTGTTTGCACTTGTGTGTGTTTAGATGCTGGAGAGCATGGTGTCCCACACACGGCCAACCAGAGCAGAGGGCAGTGACGTCGCCAACGCTGTGCTGGATGGAGCTGACTGTGTAATGTTATCCGGGGAGACCGCCAAGGGACTGTTTCCTGTGGAGGCAGTCGCAATGATGCACTCGGTGTGTGTTTCTGTGTATGCGTGATGTTCATTCTATTATGTCTGACTTCCCTCTGATAACCCCTCTCCCTGACCCTCACTCCCCTGTTGCTGTCAGATCTGCAGGGAGGCAGAGGCGGCCATTTTCCACCAGCAGCTGTTTGAGGAGTTGCGGCGCCTCACTCCCCTGTCCTGTGACCCCACAGAGGTCACGGCCATCGGAGCTGTAGAGTCCTCCTTCAAATGCTGTGCTGGGGCCATCATAGTCCTCACCACCAGTGGCAGGTGAACATAGCAAATTTTCTTATTTGCTTTTTTGCTGGGAGTTGGGCAAGAAAGACTTACAAAGACTGGAAACAGGGGGAAACAACTAGCCTCCGTGCAAAGGTTGTCCACCTAGCAGGACCTCTAAAATTCCCTAATTAACATATTGTATCTCGTTTGTGTAATTCATGACAAAAACCAAAGTGTGAAAGTGACCTTC
Source organism: Scatophagus argus (assembly GCF_020382885.2). NCBI lineage: Eukaryota > Metazoa > Chordata > Actinopteri > Scatophagidae > Scatophagus > Scatophagus argus. Next base: position 16,094,300 of record NC_058501.1, read on the forward strand.
AGACAAAGCTGGGCTAGCTGTTTCCACTTGTTTCCACTCTTTGTGCTAAGCCACGCTACTGGCTGTCACTTCATTATTTATTATCATACATGAGAGTGTTGGAGTGTGAAAAAAAAATGTGTAACTACTCCTTTAAGGTTACAGAAAGATTGCGATTACTGTCAGTCAAAAGGTGAACATGAATTGAAGCTCTTCAACAGGACGGAAACTCAAGTTTCCCCACATGAAAGTCACCACTTCCTGCATTACCACTAAACAGTGACATTGGACACAAGACTTGAAGCGCTGAGTCATACCAAAAGCAGCCTGAACAAACATCATTCTCAGTTTTCATGAGTTTCTCTTCTTCCTGGACAGACACACACGCTCTTAAGCTCTTAAAAGATTGGAGCAGATTTTTGTTTTTAAATCCCAGAGCAAAGATTCAATATCGCGCTGCTGTTCTCTGCTTTCTGTGTCTTTAGGGTCCTTAGGGCAGAATCTTATGTTGACAATAATATTTATTGTGTACCCCTTATGTTTTTGTGTATTTCTGTGTGTTCTGAATGCTTGCTGTCAAGCAAAGATTGCAGATTACTCTGCACACAGACGTACATAGACCCATTTCTACGTAGATACAAAGGCTTGTGGGCTTTTGGATTGTGAAGAAACAAGATGCTATCAGCTTGTTGTTGTTGCTGTTCTCAGCCACAGCACTGCTTTGTGCTAAATGCTAATGAAGGTATGCTAAGACGCTTACACAATCACAAAACGAGCATTCTTATGTTCAGCGGGTATAATGTTTACCGTGTGAACATCTTGCTAATTATAAACTCAAAAAGGAAAAATTACCAAATTTCACAGCAATACAACAGATGGTGAGACGTTTTACTCTAAACGATTAAAGTCAGCCTCATGGTGGCACAACAGGAAAAGACAGAGGAAATGTAATGGGAATCCAGTTGTTTAGATGAACGTGGTGAACCACCGAATGACGATGCAACCTCAAGAGCCGTCAACAAGGCCAAAAAGTTTCATTATTTCATTATTCAGATGGCAGAAGCTTCAGCCAAAGACATCTGCATTTAGGTTTATGGGAACTGCGACCATCAATCCTACGGTAAATGAGGGAATATCTTTCAGAAGAACAGTACATAGCGTTCAGACACAATGTGGAACACTATCGCTGGATCGACACTTGGAGACAGTTTATATTGTTTGTTTTCTTTCTTTTAATTTGACATCTACCTGCACATGGAAAGCTTGTGCCAACATCTTTAAAATATTTTCCCTTGTTCACACTATCCTATCCTTTCTTTGTTGTTTCTCCAGGGCAGCACATCTCCTGTCCAGGTACCGGCCTCGCTGTCCTATCATTGCCGTCACCAGAAGTCCTCAGGTCAGTCTGTCTCTGTGAACCAGCTATGCATTTTTCTTGCCTCAACTGCCATTTAATTGTTGATGACTCACACTTCCCAAAACTGAACGATGTGCGATACGGTCAGTGTTTGCTCTCGCTGTCTGTTCTCGGAAATAGTGGCAGTGCTAAAGATGTCAGATTGGCATCACTGAGTGTATTTGTGAGTGGTATTTTATTGGAGGGTATTTCTGTTTTGTGGCGCTTTCTGCGGGGCTCTTTGATCAGGGTAAGAGATTTTAAAACCAGTGGTAATAATACAAAATGTGCTTCACAGTTTTAAAGTAGATAAAGATTACCTATGACCAATTACTAATTTTACATTTCATAGTTAATCCACGTAAGAACTCTCTCCATATGAAGGTTGGGATGGCTGTTTGCATGGTGGGGGGGGGCCTTGTGGTCTGATAACAACAATAAGTTCTGAAAACCTGTATTTATACAGGAGAAACTCTGAGTGACAAGTTCTTCTCTGCAGGAGTGTATGTCCTAAAGTGTTAAAAACACTTAGTATAGTTATTTGACAAAGACTGAGTGAAGGATTTACTGAAATCACTGCTGAACCTTCACTTCACATCTGTGTCGACTCCCTCAGGTGGCCCGTCAGTCTCAGCTGTTAAGAGGAGTATTTCCTGTCCTCTTTCATCCCCTGCCTGCTCCTGTCTGGGCTGATGATGTTGACAACAGGGTCAACTTTGGCATGGACATAGGTCAGTGTGTGTTTGTGCGTCTTTTTGTATGTCACCATTAGTCTGCTTATTTGTATGTTATGATGCTGTCTTGCTCACACATCCTCCTGTGTGTCTCTCTGTCCACCCTCTCAGGGAAAGCAAGAGGATTCTTCAAATCAGGCGACATGGTGATTGTAGTGACAGGCTGGATCCCAGGGTCTGGTCACACTAACATCATGAGGGCAGTCAGTGTCCCATAACAACCAGATCTTACTCGACTCTCAGTCTGCCTGGCACACATGACCTACCAGTGTAAAAGCCTCTTTAAGGCAGATCCTACATCCTTAAACAAAATTTATAAACACCGTCCCTAACAGATTATCAAAAGCATTTTAACATCATTATCATTGAAACTCAAGGTTACGGAAAGGAAATGTTTTTGACATGTCTTGAAAGCGATGACTCCCTCCAAATAAAACTTGAAACATTAGCTGTAAGCTTCACTAATTGAGCGGTCCAGCCTCTTCATTTCATCTCACTTATTTATGGGAGTAATACTGAATTGAAAAGAATATTGTCTCTTAGTCTGCCTTTGTTGGAGCATATCATCATTGGTTGCCTTTATAGAATTTGATAAGGCTTTTATTTCTGTCCATAGTCCTGAGCTTATCGCTCCGCAGTTCTGTTGCCTATAATGAGCAGTGCCGGGAGATGACGGGCATTGTCCACTCTTTCGTCCGCGGAGATGACCCAGAGGCCGACATCTGCCCACTGTTCTCTCATAAACTAATTATATCTGCTCCTGTTTGGGGCTTTCTCATGTCTCATGACTCTACATGTGACGTCCTGGTCAGGCTTCCTCCTTCTCTGGTGTTTGCTTTCCAGCTCTAAAATGACGAGCTTATTGAGCATATGGGTCATCTTTCAAAATGCACGGAGGTGCATTTAAAGCAGGCAGTGCTGAAAGAAGCATTCAGGTCCTTGTCTTAAGTACGAATACCACACTGAAAATACTCCACAGCCAGGAAAGTTCTGCGTTCATGAAAAAATCAAAACATAAGTATTAATCAGCAAAATGAAAAGTTCTCATTCTGTAGAAAAATGGACAGTTATTTATTTTGTATATGAGGTCTTTGGATTAATAGTTGTTTAGGGCTTAGCTCAACTGCTTTATACACTGTTGGGTAGTTTAACCTATGCAGCAATGCATCATACTCTATTAGATCATCATGTTTGTAGCTCAGAAAACAGCCCTGTTTCCTGCTTTGTGACACCAGTTAGACATACATAGTGTATCTGTTTGTAGTGGAGTAGAAAGCACGGGCTAATGTTTGCCTCTGAAGTGCGGTGGAGTGGAGGCATGAAGAAGCGTAATATGCTATAGAAACATTCATGTGAGTTAGCCTTCGCGTACTTTAATACCTCAGTCCAGTGGTCAGCTCGAGGCTGCGTGAGTCTGCAGCTTTCTTTACGTTCAAAACACTGAGCTCTCAACCGGTGACAAACAACTATGTAAATCTGCAGAATTTTTGGCTGTCATTTGTATGTTTGTTTGTTATTGTTTTGTCTTTTTCTAACGAACTACTGTTATACTGTTACTAGCGGAATATTATCATTTATTTAACGATAAGCAGGTTAGTCGGTTTTTATCCATACCTCCATCATCAGGTTAGTGTGGACTCGACAGCTTTTTACCCAACTTAATCCCTTTGTGTTTTATTTTTCCCTCATGTCTGATGTTTCTTCCTTCTGTAACTTGTCACCCTTTCCGAGATTTAAATAAGGTTTCATCATCACTCTCTCCATCACGCGCTCTTTTGCTCCATTGGTGAGAGAGGATGACGCGCGACATGTACCTGCGAGGGACGCGTGCGTCTTGCCGGCCGGGCATGCGGCCTTGGGGGACTGATGATGGGGATGCGGATGCCATGGCAACAGGCCGATTAGATCCAGACCTTTATATGCGCATTTATTTATTTAATATTGTATTTGCATGCGCTGCGCGCCACTGTGGACGTGCCGACCCGACCCCTGAGTACTGAGTGAGAGTGAGAAGTGAATTGCAGCTCTAAACTGGACTCCACTGGCTCTAAGTAGTCTGTGAATGAACAGTCACCTTAAACGCTCAACAAGTTGTTTTATTTTCTAAGGAGGCTTCGGGATTCATCAAAGCGCGCGTTGGAGCATCTTATTCTGTTGAGATACAGAGACGATTCATCTGTCCTCGGTGCCTTCCAGAGGGAGAGGACACCGCTGTATCCCTGCAGTCTGGACACAATGTCATTGAAAGTCTGCAGATGTAGGATTAGACGGCAGCGGCTGCTTGTGAGAGAACACAAGCTTTCGGGCGTCGGACTCTGAACACCTGACCAAGTTAATTCCGGCATCAGCTTTACAAAATAGCCATGTTGTAGAATCGCTTTTCTTTCCTCTGGCTGTCTGAGCGCTTCAGTCACGGACAGGCGACATTTCGGCGCGTCTCCTATCACGATGACTGTTTTTCCGCTTCTTTGTTGAAAATGACAACGTGCTGCCGATTCCGTGAGAAAATGGGCTAGATTTGCCGTGAACTGGCTTGTTTTCCGACGTCATGTGTGTCCCTGTCCGTCTGCTTTTGTGCGTGCGTGTTTCTGTTGCGTGTCAGAATGAATCAGTGCGCTTCGGAGTGTGAGCGCCCGTGTGTGCCGATTATGTGCGTCCCTTATGTCCACTAACAAGCCATCCCTCCCGACAGAGGATCAAGTGTCCTTGTCATTCATCCGCGGATGAATGTTCCCCACTCTGCCACCTTACCGCTCACATCACCTCTTGCATAATGACATATGTAGAAAATAGCAAGATTGGGTGATTAGCCCTGGACATATAGGCTACGCATACAGGACACCGACTGCCAATGAGCGACAAGCCCCGTCATCTACTAAAGACCGAGAATCCGGTGCCAATATGACCGGCGTCGGAGCACTGAGGGCGGCCGTGGAGAGGAGAGGGAGGGCCTCTGGAGCAGAGCAACGTTTCAAGGACGAGGAAGGAGGAATGATACAGAAACATCTGTAGGAACAAACGAGACTCTTGAAGAAACGGGGAAAAGGTGAAGCTGCTGGGGTCACTCCGGCGGAGTGAAGGATTTAATGTCCGGATGGGGCTTTTTCCAAGGGCACTGAGGTAAGCATGGCCACATCTGCGAAGAGAGGGCGGGGATGTGAGCTGTCGGCTCCAGGAGAATGACTGGAGAGACACGGACCACTTTTCTTTAGCGCCTTCAATTTACAATTAAGATTGACATTGACATTCTCACCTATGTAGGCCTAATCTCGACAGGTCAACTACACTAAACAATAGTTTTCCTGAGGGGGTGGGAGTTACAGATTAAATTCGCCCTCCCCTCACTATCCTCCTCCTCCTCCCTGGGTTGGGATGGATGGCGTGGCTGGAGGTGTGGGTACCCCCGGTAGCGCCGGGGGGTCTGGGGGTGACAGCCTCCCCAGACGTAACGGAGGGGACTCAAAGCGGCGCAGTAAGGGCAGCCTGCCCTCTCCGGGCTACAGGCTGTCCCAGGCCTCACTGGAAGGAGAGAGGGGCTCCTTTGGGGCAGACACCACTTCCTTAGGTGGACGTGGCCGTCGCCTCTCCATCATGAGCTCCTCCACCAGGGACGGCCTTCCCTTCCGCTCGGCAGGCACACCAACCACCCCGGTGCCCCTGCCGCCTCCTCCGCCCTCCTCCACCTCCTCCTCTGCCACAGCCCACCCTCCTCCTCCGCGCTCAGTAGGCTTTGCCTCGTCCCGCGCCGCCCTGGCCTCCACCTCCTCCACCGGGACCGGAGTGATGGTGGTGGCCACCGGCCAAGAGACCACCACCACTACAACGTGCAACACCACTGCTGCGGGGACCCCCGAGATGGTGGGTCAGTCTGGACTGGGTGGGTTTGGCATGGGGCTGGATGGGGAGGACTACAGCACCTCCAACCAGAGCACCTTCATCCAGAGACAGTTTGGAGCCATGCTTCAGCCGGGGGTCAACAAGTTCAGCCTGCGTATGTTTGGATCCCACAAAGCTGTGGCGCTGGAGCAGGAAAGACTGAAATCAGCAGGAGCGTGGATCATACACCCTTACAGTGACTTCAGGTATGGACACACACACACACACACACACTCACAGCATATGTCTAGTTACACTGATGTTGGTTTGTAAAATAAATGCCACTTGTAGCACATGAAAGGCACATAATGTTCTTCTAGTAGAAATACAGATCAGAGAAAGCTGGGATTGTGCTCACTTGAAGCATAATGATGGATACTTAAGCAGAGGGAGGAAAACGCAAAGAGAAACGGATACATTCAGCAGCCACTTAAGTTGTTAACAAGGGGAATGGTGAGGAGGACAACTGGGAGGAGAGAGAGAGACATGCAGGAGGCTAAATATATATTACTGGGGACACAACAGAAGTGTGTAGGAAGTGATGTGAGGGTTAGAGGAGATGCAATGGGTGCCTCTGGAGGAAACAGGGTATGGAGGCAGACGGTGCACAAAAGGCTAAAAGACAGTATGACAAAAGGGGAGTGGATGAAAAGTCCTCGGGGACACCATGAAGCCAGAGGGAGAGGTGTTTGCGGAAAGGGCAGAGTGTGGTGACAAGGACAGGCACCACGAGGCAATGGCAGGTCTCCATTTGTACAATTGTGAGAGAACAAATATTAGGCTGAGTGCAGCCTACTGTTTCCAGAGGTAATAGTTGAACTGTCAGAGGGTGGCAGAGGTGAGGAGATGCAAATTAGGAGGACAGATTTAGCCAGGAGGCGTTCATGCTGAACGGAGAGCAGCGAGAGATGGCTTCCATGTCAGTTAGGTAAAGTGTTAAGTATGTTTTCGTGTGAACAGTAGATGAACCCAGCACAGCGCTCCCTACTGGTGACTCCGTGGACTGGCCTTCTAGAACAATTAGAATCAATATCCAGAGGTGTAAATGACTCGCGGGGGCTGTTAATTTGGAAGTGAAAGACCCCCTGAAGATGATGTCAAACCCTGAATCAAATTCTCACGCTGAATGTTTCTCTGGCCTCCATTAATCGAGGCGAGTACAGGAGGGAAATTTTATCTGTCAACATGCAGCCAACTTGCACGCACCCTCAAATACTTTTAATATATTACGGTATTATGTACCAACTGATGTGTCAAATATCCTCGGACATGCTGGTCAATGGCTTGTTAGAGAGTCCCAAAATATGCAGGTGGACAGGAGAGGGAGGGACAGCATTCATAATCTCTAGACAGACTGCAGCAACAATGGATGACTTGATCCCCCAGGCTCCTGGCCCACTTTTGTCTCATCAGCCACTTACACACACACACACACACACACACACTTACCACAAGTCATTTTGTATTGTCTGTCAACTTGATGATCACTTACAAGTGCTAGTTATGAGTTTGCTCACAGAAGAACGGATCAGTGAGGTCAGAGAGGGGTGGAGGGAAGGATGGATGGAATGAATGAAAGCCTTCGGTTGGTTGAATGAAATCTCAGTCCCTCCTGCACTTTGTTGATATTCATGCAAGATATGTAACGATGGTAATAGCCCTAATTATCTCGTTGGAGAATCACAATTGAATTTCGATCAATTATGTATGACGCCCTTTAATTATGCAAGTTGAGTATGCATTATGCATAATTCAGTCATCTAACTTTTCAGTTAAGTACCTGCAGTCCGGAGTCTGCAGTCCGACATCTGAAGGGGAACTTTGTGAAGCTGGAGCAAGAGAGGAAAAGGAGAGACAGATTACTTCTAAATCCCCTTCATGTGTTTTTGTCTCAGTATTGACCTTGAGCACAAGAGTCCGCGTGTGCGGTAATATGTATGCTTGTATGTGTGTGTGCGTGTAAGTGTGTGTGTGCGGTCTGCCTTCACTGAGCTTGCTGATAAGCTCTCAGACCCTTCACCTCATTAAGAAAAGAAGTGTTGCTGCAGCACCTATACGAATACGTGATGAGAGGCAGAGGGGGCGAAGGTAATTCATACACTGAAGGTGGAAGAGAGGGGATGTAAACAGAAAGACGGGCGGCTTGGCTGTCGACACAGATGAGTCGTGTTTAGACAGGGTTGGTGGCATTACACATATAGTTAGAGAGATTTATTATATAATAGCCGGTTGCTGTTGTGCTTACTTGTCTGTACGTCTGGAAGGGTGATGGGTGGAAACTTGCTCAGAGCTGACATCTGGCCAGCCGCAAACAGGGAATCAATCAGAGGCCGCTTGGGAGACACTTGGCCTCGATTACAGTAGAATTAGTGTTTGGTTTGACAACAGCTGAGCAGGTAGATGCAGGTCACTTCTCCTGCAGCACCTGTTCATGTTCAAAATGGCATACTGATGAGGCCTTGGAGAGGAGCTTTGATTGCATTTGCAATTCCTATTTGTGCGGTGAGAGTGACTGTGAGTATGTGTGCAGTTCATGAGTACACACTAGTGTGCATGCATGTATTCCTGCATGAGCCACACACAATACACAGCCAAGTGTTACGTCAGTTCACACTTGGGAGATCAGAAACCAGGCCTTGTCAGGTATTTACCCAATGACAAAGCTTCACATTGTTTTTAGTTTGGATCTGATGTCTTCTCTTGTCTGTCTGGTTGTTCTCATTTGTTTGGGCTCAACCCAGCTGCCACATCTCAACGACTGCAGCAAATCCTACTACACAGAGGCTGATTAATGTGCACTGGCATGTTCAATGTCATCCATTAGCTTACTCAGCAAGCCTAAAACACTACATCTGTGCAAGCTGTCTGAGAGGAGAACATCATCATCTGTGTGCATGGATGAGTTTACAGACAGGTATGGAGAAAAACATCATAAATATCATCATCATTTCCTAAATGATACCTACAGCATATGGAGCAGAGGAGGGCTCAGAGCCAATGTAGAAATACTCTGACATGTAGGATAAAATTGAAATACTCAAGTAAAGTACAGGTAGACCAAAGTCATACTTCATTATCCATTATTCTTTTTTGTCTTTTCACTCGAATAATCAGTTTGGTCCATAAAATGCCAGCGATCCACAACCCAAAGACATTCAGTATAGAGGGCAAAATCCCAGAAGCTGTAGATAATTATGGCCCTTTGTTTTTAAAGAAGAATTTAAGGTGATTTATCAGTGGTCAAAATTGTTGCGGATGAATTTTCTGTCGATCAAATAATTGCCTGATAGACAAATCATTTCAGCTGTGGTACAGCATACAACAGCAAACCAAAGTCTGTGTGTTATGAGAAAGAATATTCTGCACCTCAAGAAGTTGTGGTCAGGTCACATCCTCCATTGAGCACTACTGTTAAGCACTGAAGTTTGAACGATATTTTGGACAACCTCGACAGCCAAAGTGCATCATGATGTGATTTACAGAAATGTGCTATGACAAAACGTCTCCTCAAGGTCAATGATAAATGTCCAACCCCGTCAACCACAGCTACAGAATCACTTTGTTGCTGTAAATAATCTCTGTATTTATTGCCAGTGATTATGAAATGATACATCTGTCAGTATAAGTGACAAAGTCAGGCAGAATTGTGTGTGTGTGTGTGGAGCAGAGTGATGACTCATACTTAATCTTCATCAGTCTAGCAGTAGTGCCACACCATGAGGTTGTGTTACTAAATTAGCGCTCAATAGCAATCGACCACAGAGCTGTAAGTGTACTTTCTCACAGAAAGTGTGTCTGTGTGTGTATGTGTGTGTGTGTGTGTGTGTGTGTGTGTGTGTGTGTGTGTGTGTGTGTGTGTGTGTGTGTGTGTTCAGAGGGAAGAAGAGAAGATAAAAGAAGAAGTGAGGGATTGATATGGGCTAAGGTGATGGATAAAGGGATTAGGAGGAAGAAGACATAAAGATGACTCGAATCATCTCCAGATGATTGCATCGCCCCTTCTGTCATACTTTAATCACTTGCAGCATCCCAGTGATACATCTGATTTGTCATATTTTATGAGGGGAGAACGTCATCCATTAATACCACCCAGCATGAAACACAGATTGATGAGGCCTCCCAAGGTTACCAATCACTTGTCTCCCTCTCTGTCTGTCTCTCTCTCTTAATTCAGTTCTGCTCCGGTTCACAGATATGAGAAATAAAGGACGTACTTCATGTTGCCAAGGCATGTGCAAAGGAAGAAACTGTCTTAAGAGAAACATTAGTATGTACCACTTCTGAACGTTGAAACGACTACAGCAGAGAATTTGCACTTCTTTGCATCCTGGATGATCCCCATGTTATTATACTCACTGTCTGGGTCCGTGGATTTAACAAAAGGGGCGGGGAGGAGGGGGTTATTAATAAGAATAACTTAACATAAGTGTATATAAGGAAATGAGCTATAAAAGAATTAACATGAAAGAAAAGTTGGTGCTGCTTGCAGGAAAAGTTGGAAAATCTATTCTTTATCCTTTGAAGGACTGCTCCACTGAATAATGGAGAATATTACTCACACGGTAAAAACAGCAGTATAATGTTTTCAAGGTTATTGCAGGTTAGGCTTGACAGAAAGCCTGTGAAGCCTGTGAGGTTCTAATTAAAACACATTCTGCAGATGCATCATGGGATATTGTAGAATCCAGTGTTTTCGGCGACTGACTCATACTAGAGCCCAAAAGTCTGCTGCTTCTCTCTCAGTAGAGGAGAATGGTTAGGGTAGACTGTCTCTTTATCTTCCTATTGCTCTCTTAAATCAGTCAAATAGCCCAGGATTTATTGGCATGAAGATATCTAGAGATATCAGTGATAAAGTTCAAGTAAATATTGAATACAATCAACCTCTTGCAATACAATCAACATCATGCTAATAAAAACCTTCCGAGCATTAACATGTAGTATGGATTTGGCACACAGCAGATTACAGTGTGCCAGCATGCACACTTCCAGGATCGTAGCTGCTAAAGGAATTCATTCCTCATTAATTGTGTGATTTATCCCTGTGCGTTTCCTCCAAAACTTCCGTTAAAAATTCAACAGCTTAACAAACATCAGAAAATAAAATGGATGGATATCCTTATCACTACAGAAAACAATAAAACACAGTTGAACAACGCTGTCTTTCTCTGTCTAGATTCTACTGGGACCTGCTGATGTTAATGTTGATGATGGGGAACTTAATTGTACTGCCAGTTGGCATCACCTTCTTTAGAGACGAGAACACACCCTCATGGATCATCTTCAACGTGGTATCGGACACACTCTTCATGGTCGACTTGGTTCTCAACTTCAGGACTGGCATCATTAAGGAAGATAACACTGAGATATTGTTGGACCCCAGGTCAGCAGACGCATTTGTGTATTTGTCTTATGTGTCACGAGGGTCTTTGTTTATGTATATGATCTACAATATCAATAGAGCAGCTCTGTCACCATAAATTTAAATTTGTTCTTCTGGCCATCTGCTGGGTTTGTGTTCAAACAATCCATGTGTGAGATGTGAAAAGCTGATGTGCTGCCAGTGACAGAGCTTTGTTCACTTTCCAGTTCTGTTCCTACTGAATATTGATGAGAACTGATTTGTGGCAGTCAAAGGTTGGAATTCCACATAGCTTGATGGCTAAATTATGAATGTCACTGGTCTTCCATCCTACTCTAACTCAGAGCGATCCGCCAGAACTACCTGAAGAGCTGGTTCCTCGTGGACTTTGTGTCATCCATCCCGGTGGACTACATCTTCCTCATGGTGGACAGTCTCGACTCAGAGGTCTACAGGACAGCCAGGGCGCTGCGCATCGTCCGCTTTACCAAAATCCTGAGCCTGCTGCGACTTCTTCGCCTGTCCAGACTCATCCGCTACATCCACCAGTGGGAGGAGGTGAGAAAAACACACAGACAGAAGGGAAGCAGAGTCAAAGGGAAAGACCTGTCTGTGTGAAAGAAAGCAAGATCAAAATTCATTTCATATGTAAGCTGTAACTCCTCACAATCCTTCTACATACAGATTGGCATTTAAATTTCAATTTGAAGAATTTTGGAATAAAATCCTCTCTCCATCCATTATTTATTGACCCCGCTTGCATCCATTTTGTCCCCCACTGCTCCGCCTCAGATCTTCCATATGACCTATGACCTTGCCAGTGCCATGGTGAGGATAGTTAACCTGATTGGCATGATGCTGCTACTGTGCCACTGGGACGGCTGTCTCCAGTTCCTGGTCCCGATGCTACAAGACTTCCCTCCTGACTGCTGGGTTTCCAAGAACCTGATGGTGGTGAGTCTCTAACCTGCTATCTTCATGTGCTTGAATTTTTAATATATTTCAGTGAATGATTTTGTTGTCCAGAGAACAAAAAAGAGGACATGACATTCATTTTGAGTTGAATGAAACACACAAAGCACCATCTCAGCTTGTTTGAACAGTGTGCACAATATTTATTTCAAACGAATGCAAATCATGGACTCAAAAAACGCTCGCTTTTCGTTATCTGTGTTTGTGCAGAGTGAGGGTGTTAATCAGATCTAACATTGTTTGCTCCTTATCTGTGCTAATTGGCTTGTGCAGTGACACGTCCAGTTGGAATAAGATTGACTCTCATCATCACAAAAATAAAAAGATTTTCCAATTAAAAACCTCAACAGAGATCAGGTGGAGGTGCGAACACACGCAAACAGTCGAAGGCCTAGGGACCTGCGGGAGATTCTGTCACGTGCATGCAGACGTACGGACATGGATGCAGATGATAGCGCTCAGATACTCAGCTGTATGAATAGCTGACTCATGCCTCAATGGTTGCCAGGGTGACTGCTGCTAAGCAAGCTGATGCTGGGATTTTCCCCTGAGAAAGTCCCAACATCCATTGGACCATTAACATCTTAGTATAATTGGGCTCAAACACAACCTAATACAGAAGGGCGCACACACCACACACACACACACACACACACACACAGAAGCTGGTCTTTTTATTTGTTGTCTTTAGAGCATTTATTTAATAATGCATGATGTCCACCCTTTTATTTTCGGTGTGGTTTTATACATTCTGCAGCCCCTTTCATTTGAGGCAGAGCGGGTTTTGACAGTTAAATTGCTCTGCTGCTATATGTTATGATCTCAGCTGTATTTTCTGAAGTGGTGTAGCTGAGCGCCTCTGAGGGGAAAAAAGCTCCTGTAACCTGACTAAAATAAGAACAGTTCAATATTGCAGCGCTTCTTAATTAACACTCCTTTTACTCCTCCTGTCACCCTCTCTGTCTGTCTCCCACTCACAGAATGACACATGGGGAGTGCAGTACTCGTACGCTCTATTCAAAGCAATGAGCCACATGTTGTGCATTGGGTATGGTGCCCAGGCTCCAGAAGGCATGACTGATGTGTGGCTCACCATGCTAAGTATGATCGTAGGTGCCACCTGCTACGCCATGTTCATCGGCCACGCCACCGCTCTCATCCAGTCACTGGACTCCTCACGACGACAGTACCAGGAAAAGGTGAAACATGACGCTCATCCATCTGCTGCCCGCATCTTTTTCTCCTGTGATACTTCTTATAGTTTAGACATTAAACTGAACTGAACTGAACTGTTTTCTTTCCTTTAATCAATTCATCTTTTAGTCTATAAAAGATCAGTAAGAAATGCTCGTCTTTCCAGGATCTACTCTTCAAATTCTGTGTTTTGTCTGACCAAAAATTCAAAACTTGAACACCAAATTACAATGATAAATAAATATAAGTATAGATATATATTATACACTACTGCATTGACTGATTCAGTACAAATTTTGAATGGCTTCTGTGCTTTCATGGCAGTATATTCTGCAAAGCTATAACCAGTGAAGGTTTGGTATTCTTGCTTGATTAAAGACAATCTGGGCTGAACAATCGTCCAGCCAATAAACGTCTCAAGATGATTAATTTGATTGGTTAGATAGGATTTATTGATTCCCAAAGGGGAAATTCAAGAAACAGTATTTATTCTACTTTGATATAACCCTGACACTGTCCCTCTCTCAGTTCTATTGTTTTTTTCTTGTGAAATATTAATATTTCTTTCAGGGAAATCATTTTGGAGTGTATACAACTTCTGAGCTGTGTCCAAATCACTCACTATTTACCACTGTGTAAAAGGAACACACTGTCTGAGTGTCAAATACTGTTATATCCACTATCCATCTTCCAAATTTTCTGTAAAAGCGAACGTGCCGCGTGTTTGTGTGCAAATCCCTGACCTGTGCGAATACGTGTTTCTGTGTTACTGCAGTACAAGCAGGTGGAGCAGTACATGTCGTTCCATAAGCTTCCTGCAGATGTTCGGCAAAAGATCCACGAGTACTATGAGCACCGCTTCCAGGGCAAAATGTTCGATGAGGAGAACATCTTGGGAGAACTCAGTGAGCCACTTAAAGAGGTAACAGATTCACAAACACCAACACACATGCACTTACAAAATGCAAATGTTCTGTCCTCCAGCGAACCCGCCTTCTTTTTCTTCTCTGTTTATCTCTTTAGGAGATCGTCAGCTTTAACTGCCGCAGCCTGGTGGCTAACATGCCGCTGTTTGCCAATGCTGATCCTAACTTTGTGACTGCCGTGTTGACAAAGCTTCGCTTTGAAGTATTCCAGCCTTCCGACTTCATCATCCGTGAGGGTACAGTTGGACGGAAGATGTACTTCATTCAACATGGACGAGTTAGTGTGCTGACTCGTGGCAACAAGGAAACCAAGCTGAGTGACGGGTCTTACTTTGGAGGTGAGACCATGCAGAGTAGTCTAGATAGTTCAAGTTGTACTGGAAGGTAGTGGGGTAGAAGGTTCTTGCTGGGATGTAGAAGATAAATCTGATGGTGATACATGTTTGTGCACAAGTATATGCTGTAGGGATAATTTATCTCATAGCTTCTCTTGCTGCCTTTTGTCTTTTTCCTCTTTTCTCCTCATTCTGTTGTGTCTCCTCCCACATGCAGAGATCTGTTTGTTGACTCGTGGACGGAGGACAGCCAGTGTCCGTGCAGACACATACTGTCGTCTGTATTCCCTCAGTGTGGACAGCTTTAACGAGGTGCTGGAGGAACACCCGATGATGCGGCGTGCCTTTGAAACTGTTGCTGTTGACCGATTGGACCGTATTGGTAAACAGTGGATTATCTGTGCAGTGACTTGCTGTTTTTCCAAATATTTGCAGTTATCCCTCTAATTCTGCTAAATTTCACAGGTGTTTTGTCCTCATCTGAAAGGTCAAAATTGATCTGAGAAAAGAATGTGAAAGAAGTAAAAGCTAAGATAATGAAGGATGACCACTGTCTTTAGTGTAGAACAGAAAAACCTTGAGGCTAAAACTTCAGATGTGTGCCTCGTGTTCAGTAGACAATGTAGCCTTGCGCCATTGAACGCTGTCATGTTTTCTCTCCTCTTTCTCCACTACAGGCAGGAAGAACTCCATGCTCCTGCGGAAGTCATCCCAGGGTGGTTCTCTGGGGGGCAGTATGGGTCGTGGTGGAGGCCGGGGTGGAGGGGGTCCAGGAGGTGCAGGAGGGCTCGCGGCAGGCAGTCTGGGTTCCTGTGACAGCATGCTGGTGCAGCAGATTGTCAAACATGACAGCATGCCGGCCATGCAGGATGCCATTGCGGCTGCTGCTGCTGCTGGAAGAGGCGGAGTCATGGGAGGGAGTGGCACGGTGTCTCCTCGGCCACGCCCGGTTATCTGGGCACCACTGGTTCATGCCCCCCTGCAGACTGCAGCTGCCACCAGTAATGTAGCCATTGCCCTCATGCACCAGCAGCAGCAACAACAGCAGCAGCTCCAGCAATTGCAGCAGCAACAAGCACTTGGAGGTGCTTTCTTCCTGCCCTCCCCTCTTGTCTCTCCCTCTCCCTCCTCTTCTTTCCCTCTGTCTCCTCCTCGTGCTCCTGTGTTACAGCCCCTCCGCCCGTCTGTGAGCTCCCTCATTGGGATGATGGCAATGGGAGGGATAGGTGGTTTGTCCCCCAGAGGGGGATTCCCTGCCTCTCCTTCAACTATAGGCCCTCCTGGTGGTGTGACATCACCCCCTGTAACTAAAACTCCACCCACACAAGCTTCCTCTGTCTCAACTTCTGTCCAACAAGGAAGGACTCTTCATTACAGCCTCCGCCTGCAGGCTGATCATCCCACAGTGATGGCTGGATCACTTGGAACCCCAACAGGTGGAGGGCCACCAACTCCACCCCTCCACAAGGTACCTACCACCAACTGCCCTGCTACCTCTGGTGCCACATCAGATGGCAACACTTCTGTGACGGCCCAGCAGGGAGCAAAAGAAGCTCTGTTACGTCATGGAGGAAACAGCTGTCAGGGTCTCGCAGCGCTGGGCAGACTCACCCAGGAGGCCAGGCTGCTGTCAGCCTCGCAGCCCACTTTGCCTCACCGATCCTGGGTTGGAGTGCAGCCTCACCCACCTCTCCACCGCAAGGCCTCTGGTGGTAATTTGCTAGCAGCTCCTTTTCTGGCAGGGCAGTTAGCCAGGGGAGGAAGTGCAGGTGTGCTGACCTCTAATGCTCCAGTACAGCCAGTGACAAGCATACCATTTAATGCACAAACACAAGCACAGCCCACGGCCACATACGCACAGTCTGCCCCTCACACGGCCTCTGTACACACACCTACAGCGGCTCATGTGCCCTCTGCAGCTTCTTTTCCATCTTCCTCTTCTCCAAAGCAGACCCCACTTTCCTCCGCTAGCCCTTCACCCACCCCCTCGTCTCCTACGCCTATACTCTCCCAGCCACCTCGTCCTAAACCAATCCCGGTGACTCCCTCTAGTTCCTCCTCTCCTCCTCCCTGCTCCACCCCTTCTTCAGCAGGAACACACCCACTGACGCTCTCATCAACTCCTCGTCCCAAACCAATCCCTACACCCTCCCCACGCTCCTCTTCTCCGTCTCCCTCCTCCACACCACCTCCATCTTCTGTTTCTACTCCGGTTCCGCTACCTCAAACTTACGGGCCCAAGTCCTCTCTTATCTCCTCTTCTCCCCCTTCCTCCTTGGTGACCTCTTCCCCAACGCATCCTCAGAGCCCCCGAGCCAAGCCATCCAACACACCTCCTTCTGCTTCTCCCTTGTCTGGCCCCAATCCTGCACCAACCACAGTCCCTTCACCAATAATGACTCCCACTCAGACGACCCGCACCCGCACTTCTACCCCCTCCCAAACTCCTACGCTCACACCTGTTACTCCTACCCAGACCCTCACCTCGTCACCTTACCCCTCCATCATCCCTGTTACTTCTATCCCCTCCCAGAGTAAATCCCAGAGTTCAACCCCTTGTCTCCAGCCTTCTGTCTCCAGCTCAGGCAGAGGCCCCACCTTAAGCCAAATCCCAAGACAGGCCACTCCTCTAACCCCGACGCAAACTGCTACTCCTTCCCCAACACCGGCTAGCACCAGTTCTCCTACTAAAGTTACTTTCTCAGTTCATCCTGTGAAACAAACCTCTCCTGTCGTTACTCCAAGCCCCATTCCATCCTCAGGTCATTCCATCAAACCAACCTCAGCAACAATCCCATCCTTAACAACTTCTGCAACGCTGAGCTCCACTAGCTCCTCCTCTTTTACTACCACCCCTTCCTCCACCACCACCACCTCTCCTAGTATCCAATCTTCCTCTGTTCATCCCCCAAAACAAATGCCAGCCACCACAGCTGCCCCCACCCACTCCTCAAAACTCAACATACCCCCAACCCCTGCTCAGACCTCTCAGGCATCCACCACTACACCGACCCAGCCAGCACATGCAGCCAGCCCTGCCAACACGACCTCCCCTAAAGGGGGTAAAAAAGACCCTCAGCTGACACTTGCCAGAAAAGACTCAGAGGGACTAAGACACAAACTGCCCGCCAACATGTAAAAACGAAGAGGAAGAAAATCTCATAGGACAATCTGACTTGTGTGGCAGTGGCTGCTGCTGTTTAGCAGAGCCATGGATATGCAGAACTGTGTCAGAGCTGGACCCAGACATCCAACGAACTCATGAGGACAGGACAGGACATCTCGTTTGCATTCACTCTAGGATGTGATTGTCTTAGAACATCAGGTGTTCATGTGACTCTCAACCAAGCCACTGATCGAGGAGAAAGACTGTGGAGTGGTTGGTGCAGGCGTTGTTGGTGGAGTCTAAATAAACATCAAAATGTAAACATACATATCTGTGTTAGTGATTGTTGGAGCAAGCAGGGGAGCTGTAGTGGAAACAGTAAAATGGGATGAAAGCAATAGCTGAGAGTCAGGAAAAAAAAGGAGTTTATGTGAAAAGTCTCCATTTTCTTGACAACAGAAACAGCAATATATGTAAAACATTTAAGACTCTCATAATGTGACAGGAAATGACCTTGAAAATAACAATAAATGTGAGAAAATAACAATCTTTATGCTGTTTGGAAGAATGTCCTTTGTGATGTTGGTTTCAAATGCAGGCAGTAGAGCAGACACTTCCTGGTTTCCAGCTCCAACTTCCTCTTGCCTCCCATTTTGCACCAAAGTGTAATATTTTCTCATCATCATAATAATAATACTTATAAGGATATAGAGTTTAAAAATCACTGTAAAGTCAATACTCATATGAATTTGAATAATTAGGAGCAGTCCACTGGTAGTTTTTGTTGTCCCTGGTGTGTGGTGTTTAGTTTTTGAACAAAGACAGAACTTTTAAACCTACATGTTCACTCTGACGACTTCTGTAAATTGTGTTTTTTGTGCGACACCCGATACTCTTCTGCTGTGCACTGTGGCTCACTTGATTTCGTTCCACCCAGTTCCCTGTACTGTAAATACGTGCCTCTCTGTGGGTCTGTTGTGTGCTTCTTCACTACTCAGTCTCTTAGTCTTTCATCTCTCGTCTGTCTCGCCGCCTTTCATCTGATTTCACAGCTCTGGTTGCTAACTGTTTCTTTGACGCTCACAGACTCTCTCGCTTTCTCGCGGTTTGCCCGACACGCTGCTCTTTGCTGCCATCGGCCTCATGCTCAGTTTGCTCTTCCTTCTGTCGCCCTACGACACTGTTTCTGCGCCATTTCCAGTGATGTTTGATGTTTTGTGTGGGTAGCAACAAGGCATTTCTGTCTTAACCCCCGATACCATGTTGCCTAGACTATATATTAAAGGACCAAATGTTTTTATTTTTTATTTATCACAGCTTTAGCTTTTGAAAAGACAAAATAGCTAATAATGCCGTTGCAATGATGATCTTGAGCGTGTTGATTATGTTTTGACAGCAGTGATGATGATGATAATATTCTCGACAACCATGATGATGATGATGATGATGATGGTGTATATCTGGTACGAATAAAGTGGATTTAGTTATCATTTTGTTGAGTGTGGTGAGGAAATGAGCCCTTTTTGTGTGCTTGCACGTGTGTTTTTGTCCTGTGTACATGTATATTTAAAATGCTGTTGCATTAAAAACAGGTAGGATCATCAAAGTACAAATGTTGATTTTTAATTCATACTTTTGGAGATTTGCAGACTGAGTTTCAAATGTGGAAGCTTTTAGTTTGAAACTGTTTAATTTCAATAGTGGTACAGTTCTGCCTCGAGTAATTCCATTTTTTGTTACTTTATTCAATATTGCATTTTTTAATCCACTTAATTACTACTTAATTAGTAATTACTTAATTACTAATTACTGATTCAATACAACAATACAAAAAATAATCATCTAATTAATTATGATATGGATTCAGTTAATTGTCAGTATATAAAGAACGGTAAATATATGAGATTTTGATCAAAGGCCCAGTGTATAGGATTTAAGTTTTAGGTGGACTTAGGTGGATTTACAGCTCTGCTTACTTAGTGTTTTATTGCCTGAGACTCAAATTTGTCTTGAATGATTCTTTTATATCTACAGAGCAGAGTCCTCATCCATAAGGTCCGCCAAGTTGCACAGCCATGTTTCTACAGTAACCCAGATGGGACAAAAAATAAACACTGACTTTATGCATTTTTTTTTCCACAGCCACCTTGATGCCACAAAATCCCTGTGTACTTGACCTTGAATATAAGATCTCTCTTGTTAGTTGTCAAAAGCTAAAATGTTGGAAATCACTTGCTAAACTTTTTTAAATGCCTTGTAATTTATAAGCTTATCATATGTTTTATTTGTAAAATATTAATCTAAAAATGAACTACTCTGGTAGCGAAGTAAAAGGCACAACAATTCCTCCTGAATTATAGTATATAATAGTTAAAAAACAGCAGGAAAATGAAAATATTCAAAATAACCTTAACACTATACTAAAGTACTGCATGTGACTAGCACTGTTTACTTTCTACAACTGTCATTATTGGTGAAGTTTTTTTGTATCTGTAATTTGAGTGAAGTGATCCTTTATTCTGCATGTTTCCTTTTACTTTAGGATACTGAGCACTTCTGGAAACTCAAGTTGGACTCGAGAACGTTCGGTGACTCAGCTTCAACGCTGTTGTGTGTTAAAATAACCCGCTGCGTGAGCGACCGGTCAAACAGTGAAGAACTGTTTGCCCTGCATGTGAGCGTCTTGGTCCCAGCTCTGCTGCTGCTCCTGGATCCCCAACCCTAATCCTGTACCTCTCAGCAGAGGGCAGACACACTCACATCCAAGGTTAAGCTTGCAAATGTGGGGACACTTAAATCTCTCCCGCTCTTGACTGGAACTAAATGAATATCCGCTTTCAGGAGGGCAGATTACAGTCTCACTAACACACCTGCCTCCCCATCCCTTCCTATAACTTTCCCTCTCACAGACCTTCATCCTGCCTCTCCTCTCTCTTTAAAGCATTTTTTTAAACAGCCCTTCAACCAATGAAGGCAGCGAAAAGAGAATTATTTTTCACCTCCATGAGCTTAGAGGCATTAACATACCGGATTTACACTTGTTATTTTTTTGCACACTGTCTGAATAGCACCTGCTGAGTCTCACAAAACAGCATGAATTTGTCAGTCAGAAGATAATTGCTTCTCAGTAGATATTTGAGGATGTTATGTTGTTTGGGAATTATGCTGACATTTTTTAATTGGATGAGAAAAGACAGACTGCAAACTATGAGAGGTGAACATGCTGGGTCATATCTCATATAGAGTAGTTTGACAGTAGAGGCCTCAGTTGAGCAGACACCTGTTAAGAGATTCGGTTCTGCTGGCTATACTGTGTCCACTAGATGGCGATGGCACTTTAATTAACAGATCAACACAGCAGGAAGAAGGAGCATCTTGCAGCATAGCACCATTTATATTGCTTATGTATGTATCTGTACAGTCACATTCGAGGACAGGAGGGATATTTAAATGAACTGAAATCAATTTTTAATGTGAAGGGGAGAGGCCACCGTGGAGCAAGGAGACAGCGTGGAAGAGGTTAATGATGGCACACCAGCCTGGATTACCGGCCACGAATAGAGGTGGGGGATAAACAGGTCTGTAACTGCTGCCTGTCATTCTGGCTCTGAAATAGACTAAGAGGGAAGTCTTTACTCTGAGGCTTCGTGGGAAACAACCTACACTGCCAGAGTTTCAGAGGCTAAAAACTCCTTTCATAGTAACTGTAACAGTCTTGGTGTGTTTATTCACTGGATTGATATAATCTTCAGTTCATTCAACCATGAACAGACTGAAGGGTCTCTTTGTAAGTCCTTATTATGCTTTAAAAGAGGGGTACCTAACCTTTAAAGCTGTGAAATGTTTATTCATGACTTCTTGCCACAAGCAGTGGTGAAATGTTTTACTGCAGTAAAAGTAGGAATACCACAGTATAGAAATACTCTGTTACAAGTAAAAGATGTGCATTTGAAAAAAGTACTGGCACCAATGTATTTTAAGTGCCAAAACTAATCGTATTTATTCCATAGAGCGGACAATTTCAAACTCATGGATGGGTTACAAAGAAATACAAATACAAACACAAATACTTTCACACAGGTGTGTGGCACAGTAAAGCAGTTAACACCATATTCTGCCCTGTGGCATAAAAACGCTGAGCAATCACAGTTGATTCTGATTTTGTATCAAGATGGGAACAAGAAAAGTTTTAAGTGACCTTGGTCGAGGTTTCACGGTTGGGGCACGAATGGCAGAAGCTTCAGTCACAAACTGGATGGTGTTTTAATAGTAGCAGCGACTTACGTGACATCTGGATTTAGATCTATGGGGGACATCAGCAGATATGGCCAGCAGCGCACGGCTGTGATGCCCGTGCATTAGTGTTATATGTGAGGAAAAACAGAGGAGTTCTTTCTCAGGTGACTGAGAATGTCAATGCACAATGTGATCAGACTGCGTCAGCGAGAACAGTCCACCAGCAATTACACACAGAGATATTATAGTAGGGTTGCAGCGCATAAACCCCTCATTACAAAGATGAAGGCACATTTCAGAGTTCAGTCGTGCAAAAACCATATGCATTGCTCTGCAGAGATGTGGAAAAAAAAGATCTGGTCAGATGAGTCATGCTTCAACATATTCACAACAAGTGAGCAAATGAGCATGTGTTGACGTACACCAAGAGAACAGTATGGGACTGAATGCTTGACCCAGACAGTGAGGGATTTCAGATGGTATTTTGCTGGCATTGTTTGTTTGTTCTGAGTGGTAACCATTATTCTTAATGGGTCTGGGCTCTCTCATGATGACAATGCCTCCATCCACGAAGCGCGAGGGGCCACTCACGAGCATGGAAATGACGAGAATCATATTTTATGGCAGATCCCAACCCAGATGATCACCTATGGGATATTTTGGACCAGCGTGTCAGACAGGGCTCTCCACCACCATCGTCAAAACACCAAATAATGGAGTATCTTTTGGGAGGATGTCCAGACACTTGTAGAATCAGTGCCAGTAAAGGCGGAGCTAAGTTTGAACAGGCTACTTCATATACTTTCGGGTACCTTAATACATAATAATTTATTAGCTTATTATTTTTCATAGTAATAATTGGAATCTGCAACTTAACTAGTAATCAAATCTGTCAAAATAAATGTAGTGAAGTAAATCCAAAATGTAGTGGATTAGAAGAACGGACATAAAATACATAAAAATTGAAAATATGCAAGTGCAAATACCTCAGAGTTAGTATAATACTGAAATGAACATTTCACTGGTCACAGCCTGTTCAAACAAAGAGTGATGCTACCTTTTCATATTGTTTAAGAAAGTATCCAAAATGTCAAAATAAAAGGCAAAAAGTTAAAAAAAAAATACAAGCAGGTAAAAACTAACAGAAACTGTGTTGCAGCTGCACTATTTCCTCTTACTTAACACTAATCATCTCATGACCCCTCTCATCTATCTTGCGACCCCTTGGGGGCGTCTCGACCTCAGGTTGGGAATCACGTGGTTCAAAACAAACCAACATGGGAAATCAGTTGCACGTATGGAACATATGGTTCGCATGTTAAGTCTTACATGAATAGTAGCACAACCGCAGAGTGAGCACAGATTTAAGGTTAGTGGAGGGGTGGTAAAGGGTGGGCTGGCAGAGCTCACCGCAAAATTATATATAGACTTCCTGCACCTTCACTTCTAAACCCACCAGCACACACACACACACACACACACACACACAGACTCCCGGAGCTTCAGCAGACGAGGATGAGATTCAAACTTTGAAAAAGCGAGGTGATTCCCATAGCCATAACCACTTCAAACAGGACGCATAGACGTTTGGTGTTCAGAGCTGAGCTGTTTGCAGTCAAACAAGGTTTCTGTTCTGTGTGTCACAAAAAAATATATGGTTCTGTCCCTCTGGAAAAAAATGTTCATAAATGGGCTACTGTGTTATGCACTTAAGCTGACTATAGCCTTTATATGTTTTTTTATTTTTTTCGTGACTGACTCACCGATTCACTGAAAGTCACTTTTAAAAGTCCCTGGTGTTGCCCCGCTGCTGCCATCATGTGACGCATCCTCTGTACGAGTTTCATTTATCACAAAGGCTCCTTTTAATCATATGTCAGCCTCAGCCCGGCACCTGTTTGGAGTTTTACGCTGGCACAGTTTCACCCTCTCCATCCGTGGTCACCTCTGGCCTCAGAGGGAATATTGCTGAGTCATGAGGAGGGGGGGGGCACTAAGTCTGTTTCGACTGAAATTGCTTTTGCATCTGACAGGTAAGCAATAAGCAGATATCCTCCAATCCGCTTTCGCTGCCCGCTGTACTCAACCCACCTATACTATGCGCTGCGATGCCCAGGGGAGAGAGGAGGAGGAGGAGGAGGAGGAGGAGGAGGAGCGGGGTCTTCAAACCTGCCCACCTCTCTCCTCCCTTCGCCACCGGCATCGCGACAGACACTGCTGCTGGCCTATCGCACCAAAGCCGGACCCCCCCTTCCCTCCCCATTGTGCCCTGCCCACCCCGGCGGTCTCTTCTCCAGCCCTGCCAGAGCCAATCCGCGACTGGGTGTAAGTAGGGCAAGCCGCTTCCTGGTTCTCAGAAAGGAGCAGGGAGTCGGAGTGGGCCAGCAGAGGCAGCAGACAGGGGGGTCAGAGCAGCCCAGAAAAGTCGGCGGTCTGCACGGAGAGGACCAAGAAGGGGATAAAAATCACAGACGCACGAAGAAGAAAATATCGAGTTTAGGGTGGTAGGATCGGTGACCCCCCCGCCCCCCCCTAGGTTTAGAGAAAAGACACAAGCTGGGAGCATAAAAAGAAGAAGAAGTAAGAAGAAGTAGGCAGGGTGGGACGGAATAATCCAGGAAGTGTGGAGGCCGGTCAGGTGGGAGGCGACGACTCTGCGCAGGTGACACACCGGCTCTCAGGTAGGCACTTCACCTGACGGCTGTCGATTTTGGCTGAAAACTGTCAACGCGCCTGTGACTTAAATGTGATTTAGGCGACATGTCTGCTTTGCTATGACAGCGAAGGCTTGTCTTAACCTATAGCCTCCCTCCTCCTCCCTCCTCCCGGGCTCTGATCGGGGTCACAGGAGGACAATCCACGTCACGGGTATTCGGTAACTCCTGTCGACGTTTATTCCCTCCGTCATGACACAGCCGGGCGCCTTTCTGCTTCGCTTTTGAAATGCGCGAAATAAAAACGATTGAGTGTGTGTGTGTGTGTGTGTGTGTGTGTGTGTGTGTGTGTTTTCTCGGTTGATTCCTGCTGCCGCCGTTTGATGTGCGCGTCTGTGCGCGGCGGCCAGGTGAGAGAGAGAGAGAGAAAGAGCGGGGTCGACGGGTACATTTCTGGAGAGTCGGCTGCTAATTATAGCTGAGAACACCGGCTGACATCCAAAACCTAACCTGCTCTCACGCACATCACCTGCCTCTCTGCTCCCCATGGGCACACAGAGCAGTGGATCTGTCGGATTTAGCCTCTTGCACCTAAATGATCCCCCCCCCCGTCAGTGGTCTGTTAATCATCATCATCATTATCATCCTCCTCCTCCTCCTCCTTCTCCCCCCCTGGCGCACCCAGTGTTTTATGTTAATCCTGTCACTATCCTGTGTTAGAATGTGCTCAGGCTGTAATGTTAGGTTAAGACTTCTGCCTACCTCATGGGTGGGGAGGGCAGTCATGCCAGTGGGCTTTTGTGTGTGTTTCATTACAGAGGTAGATGTGCTGCAGACTCGCCCCTCTGACAGACCGGCCTAACAAGCTCAACTGGATTGGGTTTGGTTTCACTGTATTGGGCACAGCCTGCCTGTTTGGTTAAATCTTTAACCATCCATGCAGGTAGTTAATGCCTTATGCCTTCTAGGCTCAGGTGTTGTCGCAGCTTTTGTTTTTTGGCTCACCTCTGTGTCTCTGAGGGGCTCGAGTGGGAGGCTGACACATCGTTTACGGGCGTCTGTGGGCAAGCTTGTGACTGAAGTGAAAGAAGAAAAGTTAGAAGAGAAAGCTTTGTTTCTTGTCATTTTCCTCTGCATGCCATCATGTGAGTGTACGTCTCTAATGCTCTCTGGCGCCGGGATGGTTCCCAGCATATGGAAGAGCCAGCCCCGTTTGCCCTAACTTTGTCTGCAACATAATGAGACATCTGTGCTTCATCCCTCGTTCCTGCCGTCCTGACACGACCTGCATCGTCTACCCTCTACAGACCTTCTTCTCACGGCCGACATGTTTTTCTCCCTGTCGCTTCACCATCACTCTATGTTTCGATCTGACTCCGCACTTCAGACACACTCCACTTCATCGCCTACATTTCTGCAATATTTCTTAGAGAGCCTGGGAAGCCATAAAAATGTGTGCACGTAAACCATGAAGTCTGTGCAGTATGTAGTTAATCACATGCATTTAAAAGAAGTGTGTGTGCGTGTGTGTGTGTGTGTGTGGGCTTTCCCAACCATTACTGACAGTTGGAGAATGTCTTTTCCGAAGAAGTCAAAGTAGGAAGCGGTCGGTTTCTGTCTTTACTTTAAAAGAACCCCCCACTCCACCCCAAACTACATCTGATGCATCATGTGATCGCCTGTGGGTGTGTGTTTATCCACACGCACCGTAGCTAACCTATTTTACAAAAGAAGACAGACCATGTGCCTCAGTTAGTCAGCACTTTGTCTTTTCTCTATCAGTGCATAATTCTCCTCATCTTTGTTCACATACTTGGCGAATGCCTGACTCGTTGGCTGCCTGCCCCCGTCGGGATTAATAATTCTCAAATTGAAGCAGGATAATTTTTTTTCACACCTCTGTACCTTTTTTCCCCCCCTTCAGGTGTATGACCTCTGCTGACCTCTGGGCAAAGAAACAAAAGAGGAGGAGGGGCGAGCGAGAGGCAGAAGACAGCAGGCCCATCTTCTCCTGGGTTTATGGACTGGAGGTAGGAATCACACCTTGCCTCAGCGTGAATATCAGTCTCAACATCAGTCCCTTTATCTTTCAAATACACCTTTAGTTATGCACTCTTTCCATTCATGTACACAAAACAAACAAACAAAAGATCATCTTAAAGTGTGAGTTGGTGCATAATGTCATCGTAACACATTGGAACAGACTGAGATGTCATTTATTGAGATAACTGTGCACACTTTCAGACACATTTTCTGACTCTCGGCCTCTTACCGAAATCAGTGGTTTGAAAACCTCCCTTGCGATAGTTCAAACCTTTCCTGCTTTGTCACCTCGGGGTTGGTTGCTGCACGAGCTGGACATGATTATCAGATTGACTCTTTCAGAAAGTCTGACTCTCATTTGAATTGGGTTGATGTCTTTAAGACACCTACGAGAATCAGGTGTGTGAGCTCCATTCAAACAAACCTGACAGCACTGACATGTTTAATCTTCTGAAAAATTGTTATGAAATGATGATGCTATCTTGATGGTATGCATTACATTTTGGTTAAATACCACTCCCTGCAGACACAACAATAAATCGGGACTCTGGGTTTAAAAGGAAAAAAGAAAAACCTACACCAAAGATGAGTGTACCAGGTGTCGCTTTGTGCGTTTCACTTTGTTGTTGCTGTTGGTGTGCAGTAAGAATCAAAGAAATGAAGCTAGATGTTATTGATGTTTTCAACCTCCTGAAACGAACCCAATCATTTGTTAAGTTTGTTAAGTAGAAAGACCTTCTTCCATGCAGATGAATGAAAACATATGAAATATTTCACTGCATGCACGACAATTTCAGCTTTAAAACAAACATTCCTCCGCCTCCTCTCAACAGCGAGCTGCACACACACACACACACGTTATGGATGAAAATGAGTGAAATCAATTCCCAAATGACTGAAAATGGACTGAGATCATTTGAGTTTATCGAGTTCAGCCCACACTGTGCATAAGCGTCTAGATGTACTTCAAAAAATGCTTCACTAATATCCCTGGTGTGAATCATCCAGAACGACCAAATCTGTATCCGTTTTTTCACACTTTTTTTCTTTCTTTTCCTTTTGGCTCTGTTTACACCACAAACACATCGCTGTGGGGGTCAGACCGCACTGGACGTCGGCTTTTATAGCATGACCCGAGGAAAAATACATGAGCTGAATAATGTGGTCAAGCACTTTAATATTTTATTGGAAACCTGGAAGTTAACTCCTGTGCAGTTTGTTGGCTGCAGACGTTCTGTAACTGCAGTCAGCTTTTAAAGATGGCTTTGAGAATGACGCCAAAATAAAGCCATTCAAAACAGGCTCATGACATTTATAGGTTTTTGGTATGTGATCACAACAGAGCACAGAGCCTTGTCGATTTTAGAATAACGGTGATGCTAAGCTAAAGCACACTGTACATCGGGGGACTCAGCTTCATGCTAATGTTATGCTAGCTAATCTTAAAAACCTCCCATTAAAATACAACTGGAAAAAAAAATATTAATGTGTAAGTCTGTGGTGGATATGTAAACTGAAGAAGTGTGAGTTTTTTTGGAATTGCCCAAAACTTATTTTCTGATTCCTCTAACTAATAATTTACTTTATTTTAGATGATAACAGCCAATAAAAAGGGCAAATACCACATTTACTTGATATGTTTTGCTTCACAAATAATTAGTAAAGAATATTACTGTAGTGTTTCTCAAACTTTTTTCAGCCCTTTGATGCCATCCAAATTGTAATTATTGTTCAACCAAATTCCTGCTAAACTCCTGAAAATGCTCGAACAGAAGTGATACGAATGATACATTGTCGCGTTTGAGAATGAAAATGGAATATTCATTACATATAGTTAATAACACTTTGTGTTGCGTGAAGTGTGAATTTTTGTGTGACTTTGGAGAATGGGTGTGCGTGTGGTGTGTGGGCATTCACGTGTGTGTGTGTGTGTGTGTGTATGTGTGTGTGGTGGGCAAGCTGGTGTGACCAATCATGTGACCCTGACTTTGCTGGAGTATAACTGGTGACAACCATGTGTCTGGTGGGTAAGAGGAAGTGAACTCTAGTGGTCTGTCAGGCAAGGAACACACACACGCACACATTCTAGCACATGCATATAGACACACACACACACACGCACGCACACCCACACATATATATATACATGCGTTCACACAGTTCCAGGAAATGCTGTAATTAGGGCATGTGAGCCCATATAAATTCCCCCTTTTCAGACATGGGTCTTTCAGTTTCATGCAAACTGACTGAGTGGGAGGAAGGTGGGGAGAGAAACTGATCGAGGGAGGGAGAATGGGAGATGAAAGAAGTAAAGATTTCTCTGCTTTGGCCCTAACACTTGAAGGTGTCTCACCTTCTTTCTCAGGTCTGTTATCGAGTACACGCTGCTGCTAAAACACCGCTTTATTCCAAGAAAATCTGTCGATCCCCGATTCTTACTTTGACTTTTATTTGAGCAAAATAAAAAAGTAGGAGAAATTATACCTCTGCAGTTAGACCGGTGAGTCACCCAATGCAAGAAATGGGGCTTAACTTGTCAAGAATAAATTCCAGTTTATTTTTATGAACTCATGCCGATCATTTCAAGTCCTTGGTGTCATGATTGAAAGTCCCCTTTTATTTAAAAACACTGGAAACTATGACCGTATCCCTTTGACCTGAGTGTTTTCGCCATATGTGACGGTTACATTGGCACACTGAGGCAACAATGGCACAGAGGTGACTACATGGTGTCCGTAATCCAGTCTTCTGCTGCTACAGTTGAGTCTTGCCCCCACTCGATCTGTGTCAATAGAGGAAGTTCTGTATCTGCCATTTCCTCTTTTCAGTCATGAGTTTCTGTAGCATTTGACAGCTCTCCCTTGCTCTCGACCACCAGCCTCACAGCCCACGCCGCGCAGCCTAACCAGGCAGCAGGTGGCCGTGACTCTTCTTCTTCTTGTAAAGAGACAGAAGACAGAGAGAGAGAGAGAAAAAAAATGGCTTTATAAAAAAGCTACAGTGTGAAGGAGTGATCATGATTCAGCTCTTCTAGTAACAGTACAATTGTTTCTGTACACCCTGAGCGGGCGGTTATCATAAATAGGTACAGCGAGACAACATTTCAGGGAAAGTGAGAATAAACACCCAAACATGAGCAGGCGAAGGGACTCATTGTTGCTGAAACTGACCCCTTTCATGTGTGTTCTACAGAGGGGAACTCCAGCAGCAAATGGAGGCTTTTATTCCAAAAGGTTTACATACCATCCCTTTTGGAAAAATAAAATCACATTTGTTTTGTTTTTTTTTTTGCTAATATTTCCAAAACAAACATTATTATTGTTGCTGCAGAACGGACATATGACACATCAGATTGTTCACATTTTCTTCCGTCTCTTCTCCGTTGTGAAAGGCTCGTCACACGTCCAGACAGAGAAAGAGAAAATCATGAGTGTGCTATGAGACATCCAGGAAAAGAAGTTTAGCCTAACTGCTTGTCTGTCGTTGTTTTTACGGTTATGCAGCCTGACTTTTTTTGTCACCACAACAGTCGGTGATGCAGTTGGATGTTTGTCAGCCGGACCACAGTTCAACTCCTGCCCTGAAGTTATTCTGAACTTCTGATATAATTTACAGAACCTGCTACCTCCGTATTGCTGCCGCGCTTTTAATTTGATTCGTGAAGGTGACACATGTTTCAGTAGTGTTTTCTAATCTTTTATTTCTCTCCCCTGCAGGTCTGAATGTTTTTTTTGTTCTCTCTGTGTGTCTTTCTTTCCAATCTCTCAGAGTTTTTTAATTTTATGGTTCAGTTTGCCTTCCAATTATCTCTCCATCTGCTCTGCTGATCGACCATCTTTACTGAGCACAGGAAGAGGAAACTGATCAGGATCAGTTAGTTTTTGTGACATTTTTCTCTCTGCATGTGCGTGAACATGTGCGTATGTGTGTGTGTGTGTGTCTGTGTCCAGTGCTTTTGCAATATCTTCCTCTGAAATAAGAGGCCATTTGTGTGGGAGAGCAGCAGTTGTTGAGACCCTCCCAGTGATGTGGCAACTTAACTTCATGTATGACACACAAACAAGTGCAGTGTTAGTTTTTCTAAACACGTGTTCTCAAGTTCAAAATTGGTTCGGTTGCTTTGCGTAGGCTCCATTGTATTTTGCTTTGGTTGAGGCCGTACTCACTCATACTGAATGTATTGTTTTGCGGTTATTTCTTTCCATGAATATTTTCACAGGCAGACTAGTCAACTGAAATACGCTACCTGAATTAGGGATGATACACATCCGTCTGATGATGTGAAATTTGTATCAGCTGATAATTAAATTAATGAAGATAAAGAGAGACGGTAATTGTTGACTTAACAATCGCAGCGCATACACACACGATACATTTGAGGGCGTTAAAGGTGGTTTGCAATCTTCCAATAAACACAGAAGAAGTCGCAGCTAAGCGCTCATGACCTCAAACTGCTGCGCCTGGCTAGAGCTACACAGTGTAGACCAGGGAGCCAAACATGGAGGATTTTTATAGTTTCCCAGGAAGGCAACGTGAGTGCAGTTGCAACAAATGTTCTGCAAAAGTTCAGAGAGGAGGGAAAAACACAAGAAATCTTAAAAATTAAAGCTGTGGAATCCTAAATTATCCATCTACATCTTAGCCTTTCTTATCCTCAGCTGTGTATAAACTACAGGTTATGAACTTCTTTTTCAAATGCTGAAATGTGAAATTATCAGTTAGGCAGGTAATTATCAGTTATCAGTACCCGCTTGAAAAAGTCAGCATTGTGCATCCACACTGTATGCAATGTGCATCATACTGCAAACACACTAAACCCCCATCTACACATCCAAAACCCTTTGACCAGCCCAGCTGAGAGAAGAATAAACATCCAGCACACGGATATGCAGCGTCGTCTTCAGATTTAGACTCGCACACCCACAGTAATTTACACATTCATTCACAGATTGACTGTGTGAGAGGGACGAAGAATATAAGTGACCTTATTCACTCAAGCTGCTTTAGTCAAGTTTATTAATTTCAGTATTTAAAGCTGTAGGTTGATTTGTGCAGCCGCAGTTTGTGGTGTTTTATCTTTACATGGTTCGTTCACTCCCAGTGGGGAGCTTCAGCTTAAAAGAAATGATCAGTCTCAAGCGTCACGAAGAGATTCATAATAATTAGTATTTATAGAGGTACTACATAGACACACAAGTGCATATATTTGAAAAAATATATATATATCAGACTATTTAAAAAAACGGGTGCCTGTCAGTTTCTCTTCTTTCATGAATTGCTTCATTTATTTGTAGAAGAATAAACAACAACAGAACGGTTTAGAATATGAGAAATATTGCCCGTGTGAAAAGGTAACATTGCTTATAGTTTTAAATAAGAAAAACGAGAATATGAACATAACACAAAAATTAGTCTTTGCTTTGCAGCTGCTTACATTAAACACACACACACACACACACACGTATATACATAAAAGATAAAGAAATATGTTAAAGGGACAGTGCTGCTAAATATTTAATTGTTTTGTATTTGGTGTTTATTAAACAAAAAAGATGAACACCAATAACTAATATTCTAAATGAATTGGAAGATGATATATGTTACTGGTACTGTTTTTTTAGCACAAATTTTGATATTGGCCCTCATGGAAAGTCTGACTGAAAAGTGACTTTCATGTTGCAAACACGTCTACTGTACCGTCACAGAAATATTTTCCGAGTTAATCTTTAAGAGATCTTTTGATCAAACAATGCATGCAGGAGGGATTCATTTTGTTTACTCTCAGTGTAAAATAATCGAGGATTTTGAGTTACTGAGTTGCTGTGCCTGCTGCTCTGCTCCACGATCACCAGCTGCACAGTTCATTTGTTTGCACCACACACCGACATGTTCAAACACCCCCGCTTGAGTTGCAGCAAGTATGTTGGTAAATTACTCTTTGTTTGACTGTAATGACACTTAATCGCCCTTTCGCCGTTTTCATCATAGTTTTTCACATGCAGTGTAATCGGTTGTTGCCCTCTCAGAGGAAACATTCCTCAACTTCGTCAACCCAGATTAGCTCATCAGACGCACACACACTCGCAAAAAAAAACAAACATCAGTAAACCACGTGTGCGAAAATAAAGTTTCTCTCCTGCTCACACATATTAATCAGCACAGGGAGCGATATGTAATTCTCCCACACATCTTGACACTCCACGTTCACAGTCTTCGGGGGTAGAAAGTGCTGACCAGATAAAGAGCAGAGAGAGAGAGAGAGAGAGAGAGGGCGAATAAAGTGTGAAACCACTCCGTCAGCAGGCCTCCTCTCTCACATGTGTGTGCGTTATTCATCTTAGGGTGAAACTCCCTTTTGGTGATACTAATGATAGAGGTGGCTGCTACCACATCTCTCCCTCAGACATCTGCACACACACCCACACAAACACACACACACCTGCAAGGACTTTCTTGCTACTTCCTGTGGCTGCGTGCATGTGTTCACCTCTTGCTCGATCGCTCTGTTTATCTCCCAGTCATCGTGCCACTGCTCTTCTCCCTTCTCTTTTTCTGTCTCCCCCTTCCTCTCCCCTTGTAACTCAACTCTGTCTACTCTTGTTTCACGTCTCTTTGCTAACACAGATTGTATGAGGCCAGGACTAGATTTTCCTGTCTTAACCTCCCCTCTTCTCTGCTTTATCTTTCAGAGTATCTCAACACCCACTCCCCATCCACTCACACTTGTGTGTTTCTCCTCCCCCATGCCCTCCTTTTTCTTGTGTGATTTCTAAGAACATGTGTGTTTGTAGAAAACATACCTCCCTCATGTTCCTTTTGTTGTCTCTTCTCAAATCTCATACCATTTTCCTCTTTCCAACCTCAGATTGATTTCTTTTCCTGCTCCTGCTACTGTCTCCTCCTTTCACGGTAGCAGAAATGGCAGAAATGTTGCACATTTACACTCATTTCAAAAAACATAAGCACCAAAAATACACTCAACAGTTTTTTTTTTTTTTGCGTTTTGGTATAATATTGAATCATCAGTTTCAGAGTGTTCAGAATCACAAAGCTTTAAAGGAGAAAGGAGAAATAGCTTTACACTGTAAAAGAATTACGAAATAAGTGACTAAAGCTCCAGTCACCCCATCTCACTTGAAAAACTTCAAACATGAAGTCTCGTTAGCAAAGTTGACAGGAAACACACAACACACAATTGACAGTATTTCATTTTAGTTGTAATATCCAGATTTAAAACAGCTGTTGGTGTGTAGGGTTGCACATAGACCAATATGTCAGTATAATCATATAGTTTATTGTAATGTTCCGTCTTTCCCTTCCGTCTTGAAAGCTAAATTACAATTATGTAATCATCTTCTCTGCTGATGAGTTGTGTTGCGTTGAGCTGAGTAATTTCTGAAGAACATATATCCTCTTAAAAGCACCAATATTGAGCCCCAAAAATTTTATTATTATTTTTAAGCCATTTTATTTGAAATTGTTTGGATAGTTGATGTCTGTGTTGTGTAGCCGTTTTTAAAGAGAGGATAACTTCTGCAAAAGGCTCTTTCTTTTATGTCAGCTGAGAAGTTGGTGGATATTACAGAGCCGAGTGTACATGTACACCCAAATGTCTTGTCCCGTGTGCTGATAAGCTGATAATCCTCCAGCAGATTCGCACTGGTGTTCAGGTCTCACATGCAAACTGGCTGCTGTTATAGCTCACAGTGGAGTGTTTGTGGTAGGGCGAGGGGATAAGGGCCTCTGCTCTGCCAGCCAAATGAATAATGTAATGTGTTAGAAGACCACAATGTGCGCATGCGTCCACACACACACACACACACACACACACACACCATAATGCCCCAGTTACAGTAAGGACAGAGGAGGGCTTGGCTTTGGCGGCCTTCTTGAATAAAAGGCAGAACAAACTTCTGCTGAGTAACCTCAGCTCACTGGACTTCTCTTTTTTCTCTAAATTCCTCCTTAAGTCCAGTCATAGTTGGGTGTAACCACTCTAATTATCATGATGATGTCTCAAGTCTTGTCTTTGACAAATTCAAATGCCGATTCAAATCCTGCCTGGTTGCGTCTGTTTTTATATCTCCTGGTGGGATGCAAATGTTAAGCCCGGGGGGAGCTGCTGGGACGCAGGGCGGACGGCGCTTGTGTTTTTATCTCCTGGCAGACATGAGCTGTGTTATTAGAAGACCTGGATGTAGTTGCGGGTGCATTTGTTGCTTAAATGTGAAGGTTTTGCACTGCGGTAGTCCTGAGAGACTGCACCACCGGGCTAAGTGCAGCTTTGGTTTGGCAGATGTGTGTGCACTCTTCTCTTTTCTCATCCCCCCCCACCCCCATTTCCTCCTCCCCCACTCTTCCACAGAGAAGTTGTCCCAGTACCACACTCCACTCGCTACCCCAAATAAGTGAGGTGTAAAGAGGGTGAAAACTTTAGTCTTTCTTAACCCTTAAAATCTGTCACGCAGAGAGGAAAAGTGGTGAGAGGAAGACGAGTGTGTGGAGGAGAAACGGTATGAGCTTGAACCTTACTTTCCATGTGTTTGGCCGCTTTGTTGTTTTTCTGGCACAGTGGCGGTTTAGCATCATAATTTGTTATATTGTGGCTATGAATAATCTTTCAAGTACTGGGTTTTATCTGGATGAAAACAGAGACGATGGTGTGTGATTCTGTCAGCGTGTGTGTGCTTGTAGTGTTTCAATGACTCTTCATTTGTAAGCATTTCACTGCAATAAGTACATTTCATAATGTACTTATTGCAGTGAAATAAGTACATTTCATGATGTATCTGCTACAGTGTTGAGGAGGAATACGTCCCCATGCAGGCATTTTATGACATAATATTCAGGGAAAAAAAAAACACAAAACAAAGCACATATTGCTGCTAATTTATTTATTTTTTTTGTCTGCTTTTTAAATTTCCTTTGTTTACCTTTCATCTTTAACCTTTAAATATGACTACAGTCTGAGAACTATCCATATTCTTCCCCTTCAATTATGTAAGTACATAAAGTACTCCGAATACAACATATGCAACCAACTATACATATGCACATTAACCAGTTCACACACACACACACACACACACACACACACACATACACACACATGTACAGGCACTTTGGAAAACATCTGACATCAGAATTTATAAAAGCATTTCTCCTTCTCCCTCTCAGCCACAGTGTTCTGTGAATAGTATAAAGTCATATTTTCCCCCTTAGCACTGGAGTCTGATATAATTGAGGTGGACTGGGAAAACTTACAGCCTTTAACGGAAAATAAGACCCATAAAAATAATACTCTACAGCTCTAGTTCCAGTCACCACACACACTCTGAATGTGTACAGAAGGATTTCACGATACAGACGATGAACTGTGATCTGCTTTTTGCACCGAAGAATAAATCTGTGCAGGTTTAGTCCATCCTGCTGCTGTCATTTTCCTGGCCTCCACACACAATTTGTCTACTTTTTTTTCTCTTTTTTTTCTACAGGAGTTACACTGAGTTGTGGTAGTGGACAGTAATGGTGGAGTTAAGTTTCCATTTCCTTTTCAGTAAAAACGCATCGACTTCTTCTAAACGTGTTTTTGTTTGATTTTTGCTTAATTTTCTGGTCCGATCACACAACTCAGTTACGGTTTTAGGTTGATGAGTTGATGATTAAAAACCTCCATTTGTTGCATTTTTTAAGCAACAAATAAATCCTCGTTGTTAAGAGAGAGGAAGAGTGTGCACATAATGAAAGTGAGGGATGAGGAAACCGTAGAGTTGCAGAGGAGGTGAATTCCTCCACCATCGACAAAAGAGTGGGAGGTGAGAACAAAAAACAAAGAAAGAGATAAGTGACAATTGTTGGAAGGATAACATCTTAACATCTGGAGCGTCAAATGCATAAGAAAGTGAAAAGAAGGCAGTTCTTGAGATAGAACCCCTTTCAGTGAGTGTTTTTTTGCGGTTATATGTTTTGGAAAGACTAACAGTGACATTAAACGACACACCTGAAGGCAAACAGGGATATCAGTTATTTGACTTTAAGTTACTGAACCCTAATCAACATGAATAAACTTACAATGACAGTAATTTTGTTTTGTAACGCTGGAACATGTGCTCGTGAGCTAACAATATTATTTTGTTTGCAAGACAAAGTGTGTTTTTGTGGTATCTGCCTGTGGGCTGTTAGTTACATTAGTTACAGCGTGTTGCAAGATTCAGCAGCTTATGCAGGCATGTCCTTGGTTAGCAACAAAAAAACAGAAACAAGGTGATGTGGAAGGGGAAGGGGGTACATGAACAGTGTGCAGTTTGTGTGTGTGTGTGTGTGTGTGTGTGTGGTTGTGTATGTCATGATGTGAGTATTAAGTGACTCACAGACAGAGAGAGAATTGATGGGAATCATTGCAACCTCTGAACAATCTTATTATTTTCCGAATACGTCTGTGTTCTAAGGAATATGCCTAAAATAACAAGCTTGAACCACCAACCACCCATGATACTTTTTTTTTTTCTCTCCCCTGCGCCGGAAATTTAATGTGCGTTGTTGTGTGCTCCTCCTAAAACCCCTTTGTATCTCGCTTTACTGCACTGCTTTGCTCAAGATTTCAGTTTATGTTTTTGTGTTTCAGCAACTTTGTCTGTTGACGCATTTCAGAAATGTGGCATGTCGCATTTCTGAGAGCACATAATGATTATTAGCAACAATTCTGTTTTCCCGCGGACGCATTTAAACAATGATTACCTTTGGTGGTGATCCTAAAATAAAGCATTCGGGTCTGTTGTCGTGTCAACTTACAATGAGACAAACTGTTCACAAGCAAAGTCAAAGGAGGCATTTACACTTTGTCTGTAGACATTGAGTGTGATGAGTTTCCACTGGGATTTTTTTTTTTTTTCATTTTCCATATTTTTCCATTCATGATGTCTTTTTTTCCAGCTTGTTAATATACGTTTGTGTATGACGTAGGACTGCTACTAACAATTATTTTAATTAAAGACTAATCCACAGATTATTTTCTGATTAACCCACTGTCCTAAAAGACAAGGTGACGTCTTCAAACATCATGTTTCATTCAACCCAATATGCAAAACCAAAACATATTCAGTTCACAATCATTTAAGACTATTCTGAAACATGACATCATGAAAAATGCCTCAAGTGATTGATCCATTAATAACACAGTTCTCCAGTGTGGTGTAAATAAAAAAAGGAGATAAGTGTGTCTCTGTATGTGCGTGCAGAGGACAAAGCAAACATGTGCCCCTCAACTTCCTCACTCGTGTGTATCAGCCGCTGATATAACGAGACGTCCTTGTTTTCTCAAGTTGAAGACATAATTCTTATAAAAATGCTTTGCTTTCAAAAATAGCAGTAAATATCTCTTGTAGAGGCCATGGTTTTAGTTTTTGACGAGCAATCGGTGACATTTGACCTACGTAGGTATCAAAGGAAGAGCTT
Organism: Scatophagus argus; assembly: GCF_020382885.2. Taxonomy (NCBI): domain Eukaryota; kingdom Metazoa; phylum Chordata; class Actinopteri; family Scatophagidae; genus Scatophagus; species Scatophagus argus. The sequence continues at coordinate 16,132,567 of NC_058501.1, forward strand.
TCTGCACCAGTTTGTCTTTGTGGTACGATGTAATATGGTTTGACTCTCATAATGCACCATCCTGACTGTTTGTTTTTGAGTGTAACATGACTCATAATGCCAATATGATTTCAAACATGATCATCCAATTTTGACATTGAGTTGACGATAAAAAAGGTTTGGGTTGAGTGAATGTGCTGGTTTCCTTCCTGCCAAACCAGTGCCATTATAGTGTCAGCTCTGAAGTCTGAAGGTTACTTATTCTACATCATCCGCGGCTCTGCTATAACCTTAGATACACTACAGCCCGTCTACCTGTCGGTCTTTTTCTGAATAGGGAGAGGTCGACGAGGACATCATGTTTATCGGAAAGTGTTCGGAAAATGGGCCGTTGGGTTTTGGAGAGAGGGGGGCGCGTAGGCGCTTTTGGGGGGGAGGGGTATCTCTGAATCTGCCTTCGTCACTTGCACCCTCTTTTGATACAACAGGAAGGAGAGCGAGTGAAAGAATGTGCGAAAGAGGTAGACATCCCCAAGGATGAGCGCTTTACCCCGACTTCTGACAGCGAGATCAGACCTTTAAGTTACACATCTAAGAGTAGAAGGAAATAGAAAGAAAAAAGTGTGGTTTTCAAAGTCAGAGAGAACGAAAGCAAGGGAGAAGAGTTTTGAAGAGCAAAAACATGGATGCCATGAGACACACACTGCCTCGCCTCCAGCTGACTGTGCCCATGTCCTTGAAGATGGGGAAGGTAGGATTAACATTTGAGACATCTTGGTACCTTACCACGTCCTGATGTGGTATGGCATGACAGTAAACGTTTGAGAGTTTTGATATCGATGGGGAGGGTAAAAAAAATAAATAAATAAAAGTCCTGGCAAGTTATTGAGATGTATTTATTTAATTGGCTGTACTTGTAGTTTTTTTTTCAGTTGAATGGGTGGAGTCCCTTAATCCTTGTTTTAAATAGGCTGGGGTTGAGATCGTCGTATAACAGGTTAAATATAACAATAGTGGGTGGGGGGAGCCGCACGATTGGCACGCAATGTGTGTATGTGTTGTGTCTATGTGTGTATTTGTAGTGCATATGTGTGTGTGTGTGTGTGCTCCTGTGCCTGTGTATTTAATAAGGTGTGTTTTGGAGCAGGTTAGTCAGGTGGATGTAGTGTCGTTGTGCAGAGCCCTCTGGGCACTGTGTGAACACTCTTATTGGATGGCCAGGGGGCTGCCAGTTGCTATGGGAGGGAGATGAAGGGCAGGGAGGGGGGGAATCTAGAGGGTGAGTTGTTTGTGGAAAATCTGGTCTGCTCAGGTGTGTTAGAGATATTGTCGAGCAGGTATAGTGTGGACAGGGTGAGGTGCGTGCTCAGGGAGTCAAAGAAGGGAGGTGTTGGGTCTTATTACCAACAAGCCTAATTATGTCTCTCAAAGAGAAATAAAGAAAGTTGGTGACCTCACTTGACATTTTAGCTCTGTGTTTCTGGTAAAGATCCTTACTGGCTCAAAAAAAGACAAAGAGTAGATTGAAATAAATGAACTGCAGTAATTGACTGCATACATGCTGCACATCAGGTTTGTGAGTGACGTACTTTTATTCCAGTCTTGTAACTCTTGTCTTTCCTTCCTCATTCTTTCACTGGTACTCCCCCCCATTCACCCACTTTAACATGTCACTTCCTCTCCCTCACTTGCATTTCTTTCTTTTCTCTCTCTCTCTCTCCTCCATTAGTCCCTCTCTTTCTTCTCCAGGTATTTTAATCAAACGGCTAATGCTATAAAGGTTTCACATGGGAATTAACCTACTGCAGGGAGGTTACAGCACCTACAGCGCATTGCATAATGCTGCATCCTTTCTGCGTCACTGTTATTGACCATTTGGTTTTATATATCTCTCTCTCTCTCAGCTCTCAGCTCTAACGATCGTTTCTTCTTCCTCTCCTTGCTGTAATATTTTGCCTCTTCTGCCAGGTCTGTTATCTCCATTGCATTCGTCCACTGATGCCCCCCCCCCCATCTCACGTACCAAAATCACTGCCTCCTGATTTAGTAATCTGGAGATAGGGTACGGGAGGTGGGGTGGGAAGGATAAGGGGGATTGTTGTTGCTAAGCCTGGTTTAAATTGTCCCTCAATTGAAAGAAACTCCTTGTGTCAGTCACGCTGCAGAGGATTTACATTAAGGTCATTTTCGGTGTGTACGTGACTGTCTGAAAGAAGTGAAACGTATTTTTTCAATGTTCAAAACTGCCATTTCACTTACATTAAAGGTGAACTGACAGGTATAAAACTGTAATTTACTCAGCCCCTCCACTTACCTCATCTTCCCCTTCTTTCATGCAGGTGGCAATGTCTCCAGGAGAGGACGGTCTGATTGGGATCCCCTTCCCGGAGCACAGCAATGAGCTCTTGTCCCACCTGAATGACCAGAGGAGAGCAGGGCTCCTGTGTGACCTCACTCTAACGTCACGCGGTGCACGTTATCCGACTCACCGCTCCGTAATGGCCGCCGTCAGCCTCTACTTTCGCCAGCTGTTCGGGGCAGAGGAGGGGGGCGGCGAGGGCGGGGGAGGTTTCAGTGTGTGCCAGCTGGACTGCGTGGCCCCCGACGCCCTGGACGCCCTGCTGGAGTTCGCATACACTGCCACCTTGACCATCCCCAGTTCTGGAATGAGAGATGTGTTGCGAGGGGCTCAGCTTCTGGGCATCCAGTGTGTGGCTGATGCATGCAGGGACATCCTGGGGGAGACGGCGGAGGCAGAGGGGGAGACGGCAGAGGAGCAGAGAGCCCCACACACAGCCACTGAGGGGACTGCACAGGGAGAGATCGGGATAATGAAAGGGTCTCGAAGAAAAACAGACAAAAAGAAGGTGAAAAAAGTGGGGTCGCATCACACCAACTCTTCTGTTTTGAACCCTCCATCTGCTTCTCCCGTCTCGCAGCCTTCTCCTGCATCCGACAGCTTCCACTCCCTGCCATCTACCCAACCACCCAGCCCAGAACAGGAGGAGCTTCACCACAAATCTGGACAGAACGGAGATCCCAGTGTGATGATCAGAGAGTCAGGGAGAGGAGCCAAAGCAAACGGAGGGCTCCTCCACTGGCTCCATGAGCGCCCCCGTATAGCTCACCCACCTCCTGTCCCACCCTTGCATGACAAGCTGTCAGAGGATGATGACATGGAGAGTTTTGGTGACGATGGTATGCTGATGGGAAGCACTTCCATACCTACCTCTGTAGCTGATCAGGGAGTACCGCCATCAGCAGCGGGAGGTGGGAGGAAGAGGAAGTCTCAGACGCCCCAGCAGTGTCCTGTTTGTCAGAAGATCATCCATGGTGCGGGAAAACTGCCCCGACACATGAGGACACACACTGGAGAGAAGCCCTTCCAGTGCTCTGCCTGCGGAGTCCGTTTCACCCGGTACAGAAACTTCTCACTTCTAATATGCACAAAACAAAATGCTTTCATGCATTGTGGCCTGATTGAATCTTTTAATCATGTTTTGCACCTGTCACTCTTCCCTTCCTGTCATTCTTCACCTTTCTCTTCATTAGGAATGATAAATTGAAGATCCACATGAGGAAACACACAGGCGAGCGCCCCTACCCTTGCCCACACTGTCCTGCCCGGTTTCTCCACTCGTATGACCTCAAAAACCACCTGTCCCTCCACAGCGGGGCGAGGCCCTTTGAGTGCCCGCTCTGCCACAAGGCATTCGCCCGAGAGGACCACCTCCAGCGTCACCGCAAGGGACACAGCTGCCTGGAGCTCCGCACACGCCGGCCCCGACGTGGGCCTGAGCATGGGGAGGATCTGAGAGGGGATGGGAGAGGGAGGGAGCAGTCCAACCCCCTGGAGGCTCTGTCTTTACAGGCTCACTCCTCTGTGTTCCTCCCTCCCACGATGCTGGATGGTGGGAGCGGGACCGGCCCTCCACTGATGTTTCCAGGTGATGTTGAGAGGGAGCGGTCGCTCGCCCTTCAGGCTTTGGCTCATCTCGGGCCTCGCAGGCTGGCCAGCTACCCCGAGTTCTTCCTTCGAGGTCTGGAGCTGCGAGGGGACAGAGAGGCAGAGGGAGAAGATCCAGGAGGAACCCACTCGCCGGCTCCACAGCGTGACCGATGGCCAGACGAAGTGGAAGAGGAAATTGGAGAGGAGGAAGCAGAGGAAGAGGAATAGTGAAGTGTGTGTGTGTGTGTGAGAGAGAGAGTGTGTGTGGTAAAGCATCCACAGTAAAAAAAAAAAAAAAAAAAAGAAAAAATCTCACTCAGGTGGCTGGACTAATGACCTGCTGCTCCCATACAGAGAGCGCTTAAAAAAAAGAAACAACTAAATGATAAAAAAAGAAAAAATGGAAAACGGGTTTACTCAGATATTTTAAATGTTTGTCTTCTGGCTCTTGGCATTTAATTTCATTTGTCTTTTGACTTTTACTTCTCATTTGCTGTTTATTTTTAAGTATTTCAGGTTTGAGCTTTTTGAATTTATTTGATTTTATTTTTTTCAAGCTGGACTGTTGAGTGTGTGGTTACCAGGATGCTTGTCACTATGCAAACTAAAAATCCAGAGCTGCGACTTATAGGGATATTTGAAGATGTATATTTTCAGTACAACATAAATATATTGATTCAGGTGCAATTCAGAAATCATATTACCTAGATCACAAGAATGAGCTTGTGTGGCCACTGTCATCTGGTGGTTATCAGCGGAAATGCAGTCTAATCAATCCGACTTGTTCTGTACATTCTCAGCAATAACGCTCTTTTGTCTTTTCTTGTTTGTGTGTTAGAATCTTTGCTTTGATTTGGTGCTTAAACCAAAGACTTTAGTTGAACTGTTTTCTTAAATCTTAAGTTAACAGGAGAGGAGAGAGGTGAATTGTAGCCAATGTTGGGTTTTGAAGAGAAGACTCTTCCCAACTGTTTTGATAGCCATGAGAAAGAATCTGTTTCCATATTTGAGTGTTCCAGAGCCGTAGAGCTCTGTGTTAAATGCCTGACCAAAAGAGACAAAGTCTGGGTCGCTGAGTTGATGTTGATTATGTTGAAGACAATTCTTCTTTTCCCAAAGACTGTGGATTTCAGTCTTCCAATGCACTCGTTTGGGTTTTTTGTTTGAAAAAAAAAAAGAGAGAGAGAGAGAGAAAAGGGGCAATTTGAGGGGATTAATGAAGTGACTTGCCCCCTTTTTTTTCTGTACTTATTTATTTATTGTTATTTATTATGACTCTTCTGCTGAAACTCTCTTGAGAGACCAAATCCAGGGTGGGGCACAGATCATAGTCCACTTCTAGTCTATGAGTCTAATAAGAAGCAGCGCTGCGCTTAAAACTGAAACATCTCCATGTACCCAAACGCCTTTTACGGGCTGAGTGTCTTCTTTTGGTGATTCTTCCTCGAATGCATTCTTTGCACATTTAACCCCGTCAGGTACTGCAATAATTACAGGCACATTCCATCCTCCGGGGCTGAGAGAAGGGAACAGGATAAAGAAGAAGTCAGGAGGAGGGTTTAAAACCTTCGATGTAACTGGAACACAAAATGACTTTGCTGTTTGATATTTTCAGCATGCTTCTCTGTTGTTAATTCAACATGTATAGTACTGTATCACATGTTAATGCATGGCAGTTCTTATAGATCGGCCACCGCTGTTTCTAAAGGGGCCATTATCTTTTGAGTTAATCTATCTTTGACCAAAAACCTTTTTAGCTTCATGCTTCCCCTGGACCAGTGCATTAAGGCCTTTTGCAGGGTGCAATGCAATCATTACTGGCTTTAAGTGACAGCAGCTGTCGTTTTATTTCCAGTTCTCTTAAAACCCATGTATTCAGTGTAGCAGTTGCGCTGGTCTGGCCTTGTGTGCACTATCCCCTCCTTGTAGTGTAGTAAATCTTTTTTTTTTTCTTTTTTTAATTTCCGTTTTATTTGCACTATGATATATGAGAGCTTCAAGCCTTTTTGTCTGACCTTTAATATCTCGTCCATCAACTCACTCGGTATGAATTAAGATTGTGATTGAAATTGACTATACTTCTTTCAGACCCACATACGTTGAATACTCTTCCTCCTGCATAATGTACAGAGTTATAGTCAATATAATATATTGGGATGAAGTTGCCTTAGATTTTTTTGTGCTGCAACTATTCTCAGGAAACCTTGAGCAATGCACTAAGTGATTATACAAAATATAAAATGGGAAGAAGCCGTTTGGTGCTGTTGGGTGACTGACACGCTTCATGTAGGGGTAAGGCCAGTAGTTTAAAAAAAAAAAAAAAGAGAGAGAGAGATTTTGTAATGTACATTTGACATTTGAAAACCAAATGAATTGAACCTACTGTAAGATAAAAACAAAAAAAGGGAGATACTGGAGTCGAAAGTAAACTACTGGTCTCGCTAGAACCAGTCCTGCTGGTATGGCAGTGTGGCAGTTGGTCCTACTCATGAAGGGCGTTGGTGTTCCCAGTCAGAGAGCTTTGTGAATGAATGAGGGTTAACTGATGCCAGCTGTGAAGTGTGTGTTTCTATGTGAGCTGTTTGTTTTCTTGGCTTTGGTGAAGGGACATGGGGTCCGGTCTGAGCAGAGACCCCGTTATCAGGGATACATTTTTGTCTTTCAGTTTTTAGTGGAACCTTCTGTTTCGGTTAATGTAAAGAAAATAAATAAAGATCTCTAAGCTTGCCGTTTTCTGTGCTCCTATTATTGATTTATATTAGAAACAATAACTTTTTCATTGACATGCAGTTTTACTACAGAACCCCTCAGTGTGGCAGTTTGCGACCAACATATGCCCAGAATGGGAAATTTTACAGTTGAAGACTAACTTGTGCTCTCTGGTGGACAAACTGTATAATGGAGATGCAGTTTTAAAACACTTTAAACCTGTGGCATGTCTGCACTGACATTTCTTCTTGCTCATTTCCCGATACTGTATAGAATCCAACATATTTGTCATAAGCTAATATCATGGAAGCAGATGTTTAGAATAAGCTTTTATTTAAATACATTTCAATTCATGCCAGTCCCCCCTACATAACTACACTGTTTTAGAGACCACCTTAAAATACCTCTGAGTGCTATGGATTGCTCACTTCCTGATATAGTTTGAGGAAATGGCAAGTGTAGGTCCTCTTCTCTTGAGACAATCTAACGCATCACACTGGGTAGGAAAAGCACAGGTGTGAACCATAAAGTCAGTTGTGGCTGCTTCAGTTTCAGGGTTGTGCTATTCATGCTGGTTCACTGCCACACTTCTCATAACAGTCATCTTAATGTTGACGTGACCCAAATGTCTGCTGGGGAAAAGGCCTGTTGTCAAACGGACCTTGGACACATTTCATGGTTTATTTCAAATTATCCATTCACATTACTAGAAATTATGTACGAAGTAACTGCACCTGTAACGTTACCTCGATAGTGACCAATTAATTCTTTGTGCGCACGTGCAAAGCGTACCTGTCGCACAGGAAGCTGGGACAGGATGTGACGTAGTTAGTTAATCCTCTTAGTTTAATTAAGCCGAAGCAACAGGGCTACTTTCTAACAGCAGTGGTTTTAGAAATCGATTTGGTTGTATGTGAAGTCAAACGGAGTCTGGGAGGAAGAGCTTTGGAGTACAAAACGGTTTGAAGTGAGTTGGAGGTGTTTGTCCACGAGCCCCCGCAGAATGCTGTCCACGCGGATGCTGTGGGGCGTTGCGGCGCGACAGATCACTCCGCGTCTGACCTACAGCACTGCAGCACAGCCCCAGGTAGACCCACACTGCAGCCCGCTGTGAAGCACACGGCGCTGGCCTACAAGGGTACTTTAATGTACGGGTACTGCGTAGCAAAGTTTTCAGCCAAATTATTTAATCTATGATTATTAACAGAACTTTAAGAAGAGCGACATAAAGTTGATGAAATGTTTTCTGGCTTTTTGCTTAAATGTGTTCATATTGTTGTATATGACGATAATATAAGATATGTAAAAGGTAAGACAGGCATATGCTTTGTGATCAGTTAAAAATATTACAGAGATGTATTTGAGGAAAATGTCTTAAAATACATAATTGTACATTTAATATCTTCATATTGCAAAATTGTTTTGTTTTTTTCAAAATAATGAATTAAAATTATGTTCTCAAATTTTAGACAATTCATATAAGTGAGCTTTACCAATTAACACCTAAATTAAGGACTCTCATTTCCAAATTCATAACGCAGAATTCCAGATATTGCCGTGTAAAAACAATATATGTGAGATTTGATGTGTTAAAATGATTTTTCCTCTGATACATTTTAGTCTTCACTATTATATCAACAAAGTAATTCAATAAGTTGATTAGCAGATGAGTAAATCAGCAAAAAACAAATGCCAAAAGTGAAGCATTGTTTTAGTAATTTTTTGACAAAAATGCCCAAAAAAGTCCTTTATCCAGCTTTTCACGCATGAAGATATCTTAATATATTTAGGTTTGGGACATTTGAAGATGCCATCATAGACCGTGGAAAATTGAAAACAATCAATTTATTCATCTAAAATATAATTGGCAGAAAAATAATCATTAGCATTGTAGCCCTTATGGGACAGCAGCTTTAATTTACATTCATTTGTCGCATTGCATTAACTTTACTGCATATGGACCTTTTATCAAGTTAAAACACTTTTAACCTCCTACCTGTCACCAGGTGAAGCCAAAAAAGACCAAGTTTGGCCCTCTGAGTGACCAAGACCGAATATTCACCAATTTATATGGCCGTCATGACTGGAGGTAAAAACATATCAGTCAAAAACAATTTTTCCTGGTCTCTAAAAGCCTTAAGTTCAGTAGAAACGCTCATTAATCCCTCCTTTCTCTCCCCCTTCCTACCAGACTCAAGGGAGCACTCAGGCGAGGTGACTGGTATAAGACGAAGGAGATCATACTGAAGGGACCGGACTGGATCCTAAATGAGGTGAAAATCTCTGGACTTCGAGGCAGAGGAGGAGCGGGCTTCCCCACCGGCATGAAGTGGAGCTTCATGAACAAACCCAGCGATGGCAGGTTGGAACGAGAAGAAGGAGGAGGATCAAGCAAGATGCACTTTGTCAGAAACATCACGGCCCTCACCAATAATACTACTACTGGTGATGAATCAGTGTTTTGTGTGTTTCCTTCTTTCCTGTGCTTTAGGCCAAAGTACCTGGTGGTGAATGCCGATGAGGGGGAACCTGGCACATGTAAAGACCGTGAGATAATGCGTCATGACCCCCACAAATTAATAGAAGGCTGCCTGGTCGCTGGCAGAGCCATGGGTGCTCGTGCTGCGTACATCTACATCAGAGGAGAGTTTTACAACGAGTCCTCAAATCTGCAGGTATTTAATGGCACAGACACACGGCTTGTCGATCCATAGGTGTTGTGTGTTTTAGATAAGATAATCCTTTATGAGTCCCATAACTGGGAAATTACAGTGTTAAAGCAGCAAACAGGATATAGAGAATGCAAAGCATGCAAGGATAAGGGAAGGATGTGCATTCAAAAGGAAGAAATACACAGGAAACAAGTACCTGCAGCTGTACACAGTACAGAAAAGAAAAAGACTATTTACACTTGAGTCACTCAATTTATGATTAGTGGATGGATTAATTATTGTACAGATTTGTTTCAGGGACTAAGTATGTAGGTACTGATCCTAGTAGTCGTGTTACATGAGTAAGGAAACTGTATTGTCTCTTCAAACAGGTGGCTATGAATGAGGCCTACAAAGCAGGGTTGATTGGGAAGAACTCCTGTAGCTCGGGGTATGACTTCGATGTGTTTGTGATGCGAGGAGCAGGAGCTTACATCTGTGGGGAGGAGACGGCGCTCATCGAGTCTCTTGAAGGAAAACAAGGGAAACCCAGACTAAAGCCGCCATTCCCTGCAGACATAGGTGAGATAAAAGCTTCTACAACCAGTTTCCTACTGGGGTTTCCTTTGTTTGCCTTCCCTTGTTCGGGGTTAATTATGTTTGTAAAAACTGCAAAATATGCTTACGTTGTAATTATAGTCTTTAAGTGGTTGTTCACTGCTTTTCTTCCTCTTCCTTAAGGGGTATTTGGATGCCCAACAACAGTGTCCAATGTGGAGACGGTTGCCGTGGCGCCTGAGATCTGTCGCAGAGGGGGAGCTTGGTTTGCCAGCTTTGGGAGGGAGAGGAACTCTGGAACAAAGCTGTTCAACATCTCCGGTCACGTGAACACTCCGTGCACGGTGGAGGAAGAGATGTCTATTCCTCTGAGGGAGCTAATAGAGAGACACGCAGGTTGGTGTTTACAGTCCACTTCTGTGTTGATGCCGGTTTACTCTGAGATGTTGACATTGACTTCATCTGTGCTCTTGTGTGGTTGGTGCAGGAGGAGTGAGGGGCGGCTGGGACAATCTATTAGGAGTGATCCCAGGGGGGTCCTCCACTCCCATCATCCCTCGCCATGTGTGCGAAGATGTTTTAATGGATTTTGATGATCTGATCCGTGCAGAGACCGCGTTGGGAACTGCTGCCGTCATAGTTATGGATAAATCGGTAAACGCAAACCCGAGTAATGTACATGACCAAACACGCTGTGTCTTCAGTTCCAATCAGTTAATAAAAAGATAACCTGATAATTGTGTTTTTCCTCCAGACTGATGTGATCCGAGCCATCGCTCGTTTGGTTGAGTTCTACAAACATGAGAGCTGTGGCCAGTGCACCCCCTGCAGAGAGGGTAAAGAACTGCATCTCCTCGCTCTTTGATACTTGTTACAACCAACACTGAACAGTTACGTGCACATCCAGGGCTGAAATCAGAGCTCCTTTAAGCTTTTCCTACCCACATATTAAATGCGTCTGTGAAAGAAGTACTCAGAGCCTATATTTTGGTAAAAGTACTGTAATGGTAAAGCACTACATTCAAAACAAAATGCGCTGAAAGTATCAAAGGAAAAGAACAATAAAATCATGGCTGAAAAGTTTAAGGTGCTTTTCTGATGTATTTACCTTCTGTCTTTGTTCCCTCCCTCCTCAGGAGTAGACTGGATGGATAAAATGATGTGGAGGTTTGTTCGAGGAGAAGCAGCGGTTTCAGAGATCGATATGATCTGGGAGCTCAGCAAGCAGATAGAGGGACACACCATCTGTGCCCTGGGGGATGGCGCTGCCTGGCCTGTGCAGGTGACAAGCCTTCAGTTTTTTGGTTAAGCAGTGCAAATAAAAAAAAAAGTTGTAAATAAAACAGACTAATGTTAAATTTCAAATTTCAAAGTATTACATTAGAGTTTAACAAGCACTTTCCTTGCATTTTTCATCTGCAGGGACTGATCCGCCACTTCAGGCCTATCATGGAGAGCCGCATCGCTCAGTATAACAAGACAAACCCTCCGAGAGAGCCAGAGATTGAGATGATCTGAAGCGGCAGGTTTTCAGTAATTCACAACAGCATTACAACCTGTGATGCGGTACTGGTTTGTGTAGTTTCAGTGTAATATTTGTTATTTAGAATGCTGCAAGTTGTACTGATTTAATGCAATGTATTCTCAGTTATTATTGTAGCTATCATCTTTGCAGAAACCTATGATTTTCAAGGATTTTCTTCCTATTTATATAATATTAATTCTGCAGCACATTGGTCAATTCCAATCCAATTTTTATAGCTAATAGCTTATCAGTAGATGTGACCGATTGGGTGTGTGATGGTCACTTTGCCCACTGCATCAGGACAGACTAATAAAAAACAAAAAAGAATCAGAAGCTCAAACATGGCAATAAATTAAGTTTATTTCATAAAAGCATGAAATAATTTCAATAGATTTACTACACATTAGTCCAATATGATCTGTACAAACAGAGCAGAATAGAAAGGATGGTGTCAGTGACTTGGGTAGGCAAAAAGGAAAGAAAAGGGGGTGACAACTTAGGAAAAGCTATTTTAGGGATAAAATGAAAAGCAGTCAGTGATGTACAACATCATTGGCTTGTGATATTGTTTATACAAAGATACTGTATTTAAACACTTAACCTGGCATGTGGTTTTATTCCATTTCAAATACAACTGGAGGGAGAAGATCACGCATCTGACCATCTATACGTCCACAAAATAGTTTGTAATATCAGTTCTGCCAATGTTCATCTTCAAACTATAATGTGTGCACTGTTTTCCAAAACATCAGTATGTCCATTTGGACCCAAGCAATGAAATAACGCTGCAACCAGCATGTAGCTGTTAAGAGTCCTGGTGATGAGTGGTGGAAAAAAGACAGGGTCAGTTTGGGTGAACATCTCGTAAGACTCGGCACAAAGCACTGAGGGAGTTTTCCTGTTTTAGGGTGCCATCCAGAAAGGGACAGACTGCGGCTGCGGCTGTGTTTTAGCACGAGGGGGTGGTGGAGGAGGGCAGCGATAGCCCTGTGACCAGCCTGAGGAGGTGGAGGTAGGGGGAACTGCCCCAGGGTTACCTGGCCCTGAGGCTTTGGAGATTGAGTGGTCTTCCTCTTCATCAGAGGAGTCGCCGGTGTACGCCACCAAACCAGTTTTCAGTCTCTTCACTACAGGCTCTAAGGGAAGAAGATGGGAAGCAAGCAGAAGAGAGGAAGAGGTGGCACATTTGGGGGAAGGAGGGAGAGAAAAAACACACACCAAAAACAACAGCAGCAACATGTTTAACATAGGACAGGTGCAAGTTAATTGTTCCAAACACATTTTGGGAGAAACAAATAGTTAATAGATTTAAATAGTTTGTCAGAGGAGTAGAAAAGGGGGGCACAGCCATTCAAAAGCAGCCATTGGTTGGTGGGGAGCGACAGTGTTAGGGCCGTCCAATCGAGCAGAAGGACGGTGTCACGGGACGAGTCGTGCCCCACCCCCAATCAGAATCCAGCATCACCCCAGAGATACATGGAAGAGAAGAAAAACACAGAGAAAAAGAGAAAAACACAAAAACAGGAGAGATTCTTATTAGTGAGGAAAGCAAATAAAAAAAATTACAGATACCCCAGACTGAGGTTATCAGAACGGGACGGTAAGGTGGACTCAACTTAGACTTCTTTACAAAAGGACTGAAAAATGCACAAAAGACGCTGAGTCATGGCTCCATCTTACTATCTGGAGATTTCTAGTCACAGCAGCAGAATCCTACAAGAATCATAAGAAGCATAAGGGCCAGGTTGAGGTGAGTGTGGGTGTGAGATGCTGTGTTTATCTACTGTGACACAAAAACAAGAGGGTTCAATATTCAAAACCAAAGAAATGAAAGCTTTTCAGGCCAGACGTGTCTTGATACATCTGCTGGGGTTTTAGGTCGCCATGTTAAGTAAAGTTGAACTGTAGACACTAGTGGCCCAGGAGAAGGTTTATATTTTATTCTTTGCAGCTCTACATTAAGGCTTGAATGGATCAAGGTTGAGAGCTTATGAAGGGGGCACAGTCCATGGTCAGGAACTGCAGATTTAGATTTGGGCAGGGTTTCAATCCACGGGATAATGCCCTTACCCACGGGGCCTTGCAGTGCCCTTCTGTCCTCCATCTTGGGTCTCACTCCATTCACAGGCAACGGAGGTGGAGGCATTAGCTGCCTACTGAAGAACACAAAGAGAGAAGGTGTCATAACTATGCCTACTGACACATGCACACTATTAATTCATTTTTTTCATTAATTAACTGTGAACAACAAACAAACAACGAAAATATCACAAAAGCTGTGTACCTGTCCCTCTCACTTGGTGAGCCAGAGGAACTTGTTGGTGGGGGTCCTGCAGTCTCCGGGCTGCCCACTGGGAAGCCTGCACCTAAATTAGTCATATGAATGGGTCCATGCTATGAGCAGAAAAACACACAGGCCTGATTAGCAGACATCCTCAACTAAACCCTATCCTGACACTTTATGACTAATAACTGTACCAGAACCAAAGTGAAAGAATCTGTAACTGTAAGTAGCTTACCACAAGTCTAATTACACTGACATCTTTTTTCCAAGCCACTATGAAAGATGCTGATCAGTATTAATGATACCTTTTTCTGAAACTCCTTATTACCAGTAGAAAGACACTGGTAAACTGTAAATGAACAACAACAGGAAATAGCAAGCCATGCTATCTCAACAAATGTACATAAAACATTTTGAGACAGGAAGGATGACACAGACCAGCAACAGAGCAGAGACTGCATATGATTGGCTCATCATTTTAACAACAAAAAACATCATAATCAGAAAGACGGCACGTTCACATCAATATTCTTCTGTAAGAGCTTTAAAAAGCAAACATTAACATAAGTTTAGCTGAGTACTGAATCTCTCTCTCACACACACAGGTAAGACCTTGTCTACACACAAAAAACCAGAAACAAACAAACAAGGTGGCCACGAGATGGAGTAAAGAAAAGAAGGGTGAGAAATAAAAACAGGTAGAGAACGATAAACTCTTAATCACCTGGTATCCAAGTAGGCCACTGTTCCTCTCGTCTGGGACCTCCTCTGTGAAACGTCTTTTCTGTGGTGGGTTGGCTGGGGCAGCAGGCGGCGGAGCTTTGGGTGGAGCGGCAGCTGATGGAGGAAAAGGTACAGGGGGAAGAGTCTGGAGAAAAGGGGGGGAAAACAGTGGAAATTATTGCTTTGCCATACACAAGTGGTTTAGACAATGTTCAAATGTGTTTCTTGTTTCAGAGAAGGAACCAATATGATTAACTCATCTGTGATATGAACAGAGGAAGACTGGATTGCTCTGTCCTACCTGTGGCATGGTGCCTGGAACAGGAGCAGGTGCAGGGGCAAGAGCTGGAGCTGGAACAGGGGCAGGAGCTGGAACTGGAGCTGGAACAGGGGCAGGAGGAAGGGGATACTGAGGAGGTACTCCTGCAGGTGCTGTTGGAGGTACTGGAGGTGGGACACTATAAGGTGGAGGGACAGGTTGTGGTTGAGGTGGTGGTACAGGCAAGGGGTAGCCTGGCTGGTATCCAGCAGGGGGGTAGTAAGGAGGCTGAGGAGGCATCCCATTCACCACTGGAGGCTGTGTAAATCCTGGAGGGGGCATTTCAAGGGAGGCTCTTTCAGTTCTTTCAGTACTTTCAGACTTCTACAATCATATACAGTCCATTTGACTAAGATTGTTACAGCTGTTAGCTCAGGATAAACAACAATATATTGTTAAATCAATGATAAATCTAAACCACAGTGACAACCAGCTATATTGTACCTTGTTGTGTTGGCATCATCGTACTCATTTGATTAAGGAAGCGGGAATACTCTGCATGGACCTAAAGACGAAGACATATTGTGCGCAAGGCTTGTTAGTGGGTCAGGGAACACATGAGCACTGCGAGCTTCAACCCATTTGTTGTGTTTTCTACAAAAGGCAACTGAAAGAAATACCCTTCAAATTAGTGATCAAAAATCATGCTACTGATGACACACCACCTACAGTTTTGTAGCTAAATAGATGTATATAGATGCTTTAGACCTGTGACAAATTGCCAAACAGCTGTAATAACGATGCCCTGCACATTGAAAAGCCAAAAAAGTAAGCTAGTTGGGTGTCAGTGATCCAGCTCTTCCTCCAACCAGTTGATAGTAGTATGTGACAATTGACATATACCCCTGGGATCACTCCTGAGCACATTTGTATTTAAATAAGTCTGTTATGAAGTGTCTATTGTAGTTGGAATGGAAAAGCAAGAGCTGGATAGAGTATTGTTTAACACTTAACAGGAACAGGAAATTACTCACTGTTTGAAGTAAGTTCTCACACAATGTTTTTGCTGCTGCAAGCCCTTCTGGTTTTGGATGACTGGAGAGAGAGAGCAAAATGCACTTAGTTATAGCAAACCCACAGTGCTGCAAAACTAGCTGCACAAGAAAGAATTATCTCTGACAGACAAAGGTTCTTAATCTTTCTTAAATCAAAGAACAATACCCACCTTATGTAGATGTACATGGGTTCAAAGGCCTCTCGTCCAGAGGCAGGTTCCAAACAGCCTGATCCTTTTCCTCGGAGGAAAACTTTAGCACCAGTTTCAGCCTGGATGTGTTGCAGGTATGAGCAGCCAGGGCCCTCGACCCGTTCTTTAACTACAAACCCTGGGATAGCGTGCTCCAGGCCCACAAACACTTTGTCCTGAACATAATGCATCTGAAAAATAAAAGATAACATAACTACATTAATTAAGGTAATTACAACCATCAACCAGGCAAATTCAATTCATTTAACAATTCATTTTTATCCTAAGGAGGACTATATTTGTTTATGGATATTTATGTCCATCTACTTTAAACTATTTTTACATTACTTACAATACTTGTTCAAATCCTAAAACAGATTTTTAGACCAAGGAACGTGCATCTTCTACCTTCCAGGCAAACACTGTTCTAAACTTACTGCAGTGATCTACAGAAACTAAATTAGTGGGTGCAGAAACATAGTAATCCCTCAGAGTGGCAATCAAATGTCTTTTGCGTTCAAATTTGAACTCTTTTGAGGTCTTACGGGTAATTGTGTTCAAAAACTCCAACACCATAGTTTTAAGATTGCCTTGTATTTATCTTTCTTATCTGCTGAAGTTACCCCTCACATCCCTTGCCAAAACAAAATGCTTCTTAAACGGCAGTAATGTAAACCAGTAATTCTCATGAAGGATCCCCTAAACTGACACAAATTGTTACTGTGTTATTGTAGATGGATTTTGTTCAAATTAATTATTCCCCTTTTTGTTAAGGACACCCTGGAATCTTCTCAAGAACCATGGGGGTCCCCATACCCCACTTTGAGAACCAATGATGCAAACTATATGCAGTTGATAAAAAAATACAAAGATGAGCAAAATTAGGTGTTCTGCCAGGAATTTTGACAGAAAAATTACTTCTTTACTGAGCTCACATATCATCTTAGTTCATGAGATGTAAGAAGACAAAAGCAAACTCCTTACCCCAGACTGAAAGTGTGGTTTGTGGTGGGTCATCGGGGGCAGTGAAGGAGGAGGCGGGTTGTGCTGCTGGTAAATTGTGACTGAAGCCCCACTGGGGGAAAAAGATGATGAAGATGATGAGGCAGTTGCAGCCTTTACCACACCATTGGTGATGATCTCCTTGATTCTGTTAACCGCCTCTGAAGAATGAAGACAGGAAACCATCAGTCTACTTGCATATTATGTAAAGACATACATTCTTGACTGTCTGAAGATAAATCTGAAGTACTGACTGTCAACGAGCTCTCTGGTCTGTCCTTGGACGTGCAGATACAAAGGTCGATCCCTGCATGAAAAGAGCAGAAGGGCCGTATTTACATAAAATAATAAACCAGCAAGTCAGCTGTTTTTTATGACCAGTTAATGAAAATAAGAGGCAAGAGAACTCACCCTGGTAGAGCTTTGGCCTTCTCCTCTGCTGTCATGTAACGGCCTCTGGTTGAAACTGCAGCACCGCTGACTTTACTGATCTGCAACCAAACCAAGAGAATTAAAGGGACAAATACTCCACAAAGCTAGCAATGGACTCAACTCCATTAGATACGATTATCCATGTTATACTGACCTCATCCTGTGTTTGTCCACGTGTCAGGAGGTTCCGACATGTGATTGGGACGTCATTGATCTCAACCTCGGCTACAACCAGGTCATCCTTGGCTTTTGCTGGCACCGGAGGCTTCCCAACACCAACAACCTGAGAGAAGTGGGACAGAAAGTGTGTCACTCCAAATTAACTGAGACAAGAGACTGTCGTAATATTTAGTGTTTAGTATTATTGACATAATGAGGACTTATGAAAGTATTCACTCTTAAGAGAAACGTGCTGAGAACCAAGTGAGGAACATTGTTATTATCAGCACTCTTAGGTTACAGTGAATATTTCTAAGAGCTGGAGCTGGAACAGGTATTATCTTATGATAAATGGTTATGGCTCCATATTGTTGAGAAATTTATTATCTCACACTGTTTATCAACAAACATATCAAGAAACTGAATCTCAATAAATCACTGTGCAATAACCCCCTATCTCCTAGTACAATATAGTAACCTTTTTACTGCTAACAACTTAAAAATTGTGAAATATCGTGTGTTTTTGATAGTTTCCAGCGATAGTTAAGGCCTATCCTTATCTTATCTCAGCCCTACTAATACACAGCAATGGCCGTTCAGAGCTGATTTTAAAAGATGTCTTCATTAGAGACCAGTCAGGCGTATGGATGTTATGCTCCTTATAACCTTGTCAGGTGGTCCCGGGGTGCCGATCTGTGACGGTTTGAGTTTGCCCTTGGCCACCAACATAGCATTAATCTTGGCAGCCACAGCAGCTGCAGCATCCAGAGCCCCGGACGGTGCAGCTTCAGCCTCCCCCATCCCACCTGAACCAGAGCCGGGACCGGGCTGGTCCCATTTACTGCGGCGGCTGGGAGAAAAGAAAAACAGAACGGGAGGATAAAATAATACTGTGGAAAGGAAGGAGAATTGAACTTAGCTGAAGCCTGGTTTTGATGGTATAACTTAATATATCCTTATAGCACCTGCCGTTGAATAGCTACAATGTTGTTGTTTTGGAAATCGAGTAAGATGATGCTTTTAGCTTACTGTAGTCGCACATGTATAGACAAGTACAGGCACGCTGTGAGTCAGCATGCATTCTTTGAAAATATCTTTAAAAAACCGCAACTAAAAGATAACTAGCATGAACCAGTGCGCAGCAGCAGCAGCAACCCGACAACACTCCGCCATGATTACATAAACTAGCTATCAGTAGCTAGCTAGCCAGCTAACTGAAAGCATCTGGAAATATCACAGAAAAATATAAAAACAGCACGTTTAAAGGCGCTCACCCGCCGTTTTGAGTTCCACAAAATGACATCAATATTCTGTCAAACGGAAAAATTCCTCTCAGTGGAAAAAATAAATACGAAAACCCAATCTCCCTAGGCTCCTCCACAGTCAGACCAGCAAGCTGTGTTGACTGCTAGCCAGTTGCCACTTCTATGTTTCTATATCCGTTTCCGCCTCCGGTTAATATTGTTTCCTGGCAAAAAAAGGTACGGTATACCACAAGGGGACGCCAGATACCAGTGGATATGTCTTGTGAACATTGGAAAACGGTTCAGGAAAGATGCTGTGTTACCCTCACCTGTCTCGGCTTTCAACACATCCGGCCACCCTTGAGTGAGTTAACTCCGGAGGAGGCATCAAAGTTGCCAGTGGAGGGAAAAGCCTTGAACTGCAGCACATGTGTCATGACCATGCAGACCAGGACATTAAGTCATGGTAAGTGTGAGCAACTTGTACAACCTGCTTTTTAAAATGTCTGTCTAAAGCTTCTCATGTAACTTCTAAACACGTGTTACGCTTTTGTTTATGCTTTGATTTGTGTTGTTGTGCTCTAAATGCAAACAAGTGCCAACTAGCGTTTCGCTAAACTGGATTTCGTTCAAGGTTTTGTTCATTGTGCCATTAAATGCAAACATATGCAAGCTACGTTTTAAGGTTGTACAGTAATCTTTCTGAATGAAATGTGACAAAAGCCAAAGAAAATCAACAGTTTTATGAGACCAAAATTCTAGTAAGACTGGTAGACTGGTACATTATTTGTTTCTTGGAAACTGTTCATTGCATTTTAAAGTGACTTGGAGGCTTTTTTGGCTTTTTACCTGTTTTTTACCTGTTGGAACCCATGTCACCTCTTTTGTAAATTACAAATTACCTCTTAAGCTCAGGGCCAGGCTAAAGGCCCTGTTTGGTCCTTAAGGCTTTGTTGTCAGAGGAGGATGAGCTCAAAATCCAGCATCCAGTACAGAGACAGACCGCAGCATCATGCCTGCCCACTCCCAAAGTTGTTCTTTTGTGCTGGGTTACTCAGAGTCACTTTGGCAGGTACAGGTGTTCAGTTACTGACCACCCAGGAGCTCAGAGACATGGCCGGGAGGTGCGGGTTACTGTGGAAGGTGAGAACACTGTGTGGGGGCGACACGGATCAATAGATTGAACAACCAGCAGCCCTAGTTGAATTTCTTTTGTTCCATGTTGTGGGGTGTTGAGAACAGTTTTAAAAACACAGGTTTCTCAAGTTTGATTAGGATTAAGGGCTGTCATGTCCGTAATGGCATGGATCAGTGTTAGATTTCAATCACAACACTGGCTTTGTTCACGCTCATTTATTAGAGTGGAAGAAATTGATTATTTTCAGTCTTTGTATGAAATAAGGATGGCTTTTGTGCCCTGCTTTTTAAGGTTTATAATTGTGTTTTTATTGAAATAATTTACATAAGAAATTGGTTTGGGCAGTTGTGGAGCCATTTTCTGTGGAGTTTTATCCACATTATTACTTCTTAAACTTCCATATCTCATCTTGTGACTTGAAAAGCAAACCAAAGAAACCCTTGAAGGACAGTGTGCAGAGTTCTTTGGTTTTTGATCCTACGCTCCTGCCACTAAAACTTCCACTTAAAGGCGTGTAGCTTAAAGGTGTGCAGGACCTTTTTTTTTAATGAAAAGAACTCCTAACATTTTAAAGTTCTTAAGATCCATTTTCAACCAATTTTTGGCAATTTTAATGAGTTACATTTAATTAAATTGAAAGCAGATTTTGTGATCAATAATTAAGTGATAAAGTACATAAGCACAGCTGCTGGGGTGTCCTTCTGTTACTGGGATGGGTCAGTTACTGAGCCACCCGAGCTGGAAGTTCAGTCGGTACAAAGACAGGCGAGAGGACAAACAAGCACACAGTATTATGCTTGTACCGTGACTGTAGTGACCAATTTTTTGATAGAACAAGAAAGTCTGCATAGTTTTTCTTTTGCATCAGTAGGCTGAGTAAAGGCAGAGAAAACATTTAGACGTGGAATTGTGGAATACAACCTGGTTAGTGGATTTCTGGATCTCAGCTTCTCCGTGTTCTTCATGTGCTTAATGCCAGTGTCATCCATAATCCTTTGTTGTCAGTGGAGATGTGAGGAACACAAAGGGAGACGCCTGATGCAACAAAGTGTGGCGTCTGAACTTCATCTGAACAGGAATCTTTCAAACAGGGGAAAGTAATGATTTGCTTTCAAATATGAAGTCTTTGTTGTTGTATTTCGCCTGAAGGTGTCACTCTAAGTCTACCTATGACTCTAAGACCATACTGACCTAGCATTGAAACACTCCTTTGACACTGGGAGTCCTTTGGAAGAACACAACACCTGTATTAGTATTCATATACATGACTAACTGTTTTCATTTTCATTATTATTTGTCTGTCAGTTAACATTTCCTAATGTGTTCAAAATGTCTCTCTGTCTGAGCAGTTCTGGTCACACACACACACACAAAAAAAACTAAACTTAAAAAAAGCTGCAAGTCTTAACATTGGAAGAGCTGAAGGCAGGTAATATTTGGTATTGTACAGAAACACTTAAAAGATTGTTATGGGATTAGTTACAAATTGCTATTTTTCTACCAATTGATTAATCAACTAATCGGTTCAACTCTGGTTCATAACAAGCTACACGGGCTTCTAATATGGACAAAGCATCATAGTAATGCAAGATGTCCCTCCTCAGCAATCCTCTCCTTGCATGAACAATCCACGGGGTTTGCAGGAGTAAGGTGTCAGGAGGTCAGAGGTCAGGGGAGCTTTGACGCCTGAGCTGACAGGGATGGCTGTTTACGGGCAGTGTGCCGCAAGGAGGAGGAGGAGGAGGCGGGGGAAAACAGAGAGACAGTGAAACGTAGAGAGAGGGAGAAGGAGCGAGGGGGGCATACGTGCCATATTTACTGTCTTTCCTAGTAAGAGCCCTAGTGTGAACTGTAATATGTATGTCGGTTGATGTAACCTCCGGCCTTCAAGGCACACAAGCCTGGGTCTCGCCTGATCCTGGCGGCTGACACAGTAGTGTGAAGCCAGGGGACGTGATGGGGAGGAGGGCGCCTCATGGTGGGGTTGCCCTGGGCTGAACAAAGAAGCACTGTGAGCTTCTAGTTTTCAGTGTTTGCCGTCAAACCAGCAATTACATACTGTTTTTTTTTTAATACTGTGTTGTCTGCATGTGTAGATATCGTAAACCTTGAGTCAGCATTTGATTTAAAATCCCATGATGTTACAGCTGGAAGCTGACGAAGGTAACGTTACTTCTGAGATATCTGAGTAGGAGTTTTTGGTATTCATAATGCAAAACCATACTGTGAAACCTCTAAACATGAATGTGTAAGGTGAAACCATGCAGAAGAATAGGAGTGCAGGCGAGGCAGAAAGTGTGGAGGGGACAAAAAAGTGATTGAGCGAGGGAAAACAGATGGGAAGATTGAATTTTAGAGGAGTGCGAAGGGAATCTTTTTTGTGTATGTCTGGAGAGAATGGGAGCCTCTTATACGCCGCACAGCGTGACTTTGGCGCGGGCTGTGGCCTCGTCTCGTCTACACAGCGGGGTGCTTTCCTGAGCGGGCTGCCCAGGGGAGGGGCACCTGCAGCAGCCTTAAACACTGGTCAGAAGGAGAGCCTGACGGGCGGGGTGAGCCGTGCTGGGATGGAAAGATGCTTGCCGGTTCCAGGAAACGGACATGTGTTGGATTTATGAAATCCTCAGGTAGAACAGAGCGACGCTCCCAAAGGAAAACATTTGTCCTCGTGCTTTCCCCTATGGACAAAAGAGAGGAAGGAGGAGGACACTGCCTGCAATCTCGAGATGAAATCTACAGCTTCTGTTGAGCCGTAGGACAAAAATTATGATTGGAGCGAGTTGGCCGGTGGTGGCAACTACCAAAACAAGCAACACAGAGTTTATAGATCGGCCAGCCTGCCAACTGAGACAATATTTTCCATCCATTTTGTTGGGTTGACCAAACACCATGTACTTGAAGTTTATCAAACACTCAGTCATCCCCGCAGACCCAAGGGAGGCCTTAATCATCTGATATATTGAGTTTTAGAATATGCAGACACGCAAAACCTGTGCACTCTGCAGACTCGGAAAATTGAACAACAATCTCTCTGTGCTTCAATACCCACACTGCTGCTAAGTGTCTTTTTTGGAAAGGTTTCATCTTTACACAAGCTACACCCTCCATCTTCTGTCATTTTGGTATGAACCCATGGATCCAAAAATCACCACGTCAGGGCTTGTGATTTCAAACGTATATATCGAGCTGTCTGTAAGAAATTCCATTTGAATGGGCGAATGTGCTGAGAGGGCCTCACTTGTCTGTGAAAGGTGGATGGATATTGCATTAACTTCAGAACAGAAGCGCCCCCTGTGGTGTGACCGCACTGGGCTACGGGTAATAACTGCAGTGGGAACGTTATGCACAGAGGTAGCTGGGCCAGGTAAATGGAAACACATGGTAGGCAGTATAGACTACAGAAGGCCTCTACAGCCGCAGAAATAATGGCATCACCGTGCAGAGAAATGCGATGCGCTGCCTTGACAAATGCTTTTGGTATGTGTCTCTTCAACCTGTTGGTGTTACCAGTGCAGTAAAGCCCTTTGGTGCTTTCCTGCAGCACTTGGGTTTTCTTTTCCTCAGCTTGTGTTCCTGTACATGTGCACATAATTGCTAAATAAATAAACTTTGCCTTCCTCACATAATTCAAGTGTGATTTTACGTTACGTTTAACATAAAATCACTCAAATAAGCTATTACCTGAGGATGATGTTCTCACAGAATTTACCAAATGTCAAGTCAAACCACAGTTAACCGCACTTAATAGAGCTTAATGGTCCTTGTGTGTGATTTGGGTGGATTAAGGAAAACTCCATCATCCTGATATGTCACTTGAGACAGGATCCGTGCCATTTCTTTTCCTGTTCTCCCTGTGTGTTTTGTCAAAATTTCAGAGGTCTGGAATTATTCAGATTCCTTAGAATACAGTATTGTTGTTTTACAAGAGGTTTTAAATGTCATTTTTGCCTTGTCTGAAGTTGTCTCAGGTTTCCATCGCGCATCCAACTGAAAGATGTTTTAAATTTACATTTTAAGAAAAACAGTCTCCTCTGAAATTGTTTAATGGAACAATTTGATATGCTAATTTTTATGGTTTATTTGTTGATTTGTTTGTTTACTCATTCATGAGGAGGGGCATACTCTTTTAGAGGAGGAAGCATGCCTCAACAGAACTAGATTGAGACGGAATTCAATTTTAAAAATCAAGCTATTATGTCTACTGTAAGTTGCACTGAGCCAGTGTTGTTCAGATTTCTGGAAGATGTAAGTGATTAGATTAAAGCCTTTTTGTCCTTATTAGAAGTAGGCTGTGCAGAGCAGACAGGACAAGGGAAATAAGGGGGGAGATGGGAGAGGACACGCAACAATAGTCCCCCTGCCGGACTTGAGCGAGGGACCTTGCTGATTATGTGGTCATCGTCTTAAACCCTGATGTCTCATGGACGCCAACCCCCGAAAGAACACCATGTTTCTGATCAAAACGCCATGCTCATACGATACCATCCCATCCTTCTTGGCCCGTCATCCCATCATCCCATCCCCATCCGTAATCCCTTTTGTCAAACAACAATGTTTACTCATCTGCGTCAAAGAGCAGCAGGGTTTGCGATAGAGTACAGTGCAGCCTTTGAGTCTGACAGACAGAGACAGGCTGTTGCTACAGGGAGACACAAAAACAGCAGCCAGTGAGCGTATATACAAGAACAGGCAAGACCTTCTGGAGTCACTGATATTCAGACACAGACACACAAATGAAAGAAAGGATGCAACTCAAGGATTTTTCTCATCAAACACATGTTTTTTAAGCATGCAACATCCTGCAACTTCCTCCCTTCACTGCAGGTTCTCAGGCTGTTCTTTTCCACATTAGGGAAGCCACTTTATTGTCTTTTTCCTTAATTAAAGATACGATCACACAGTGAATTACAGAAAGCACCCTCTTTATTCAAGGTTATATATTATGCATTATTATAAACATCACTTGCAATCAGCACAAGTTGAGGCCATGCAAAGCATTGCATGATTTGGAATAATAAGTACGTTTTCAGACCCAACATGCAGGTTGTGATTACAAAAAAAAAAGTCAGTTGTTTTAGATACATCAGAGTTCAGGGGCAAGCAAACAAAAGACTGCTGACCCCCTAAAACACAGCTCATCAAGTCAACAAACAATGTCTCAGAAAAATGTCTCAACGAAGTCCTGACCAGTTACAACCAGTTGTTCAAAAACAAACATTTTCTTTGATAGTTCTCTGAAAACAAGCAGAAGTGCGTCAGGGGGTTACTGGAAATGCTTGTGCAACTCCATTTTAATAACATAACTGTATAGTAACACAGTGCAGGACAAAAAAATATTCTGTTGACTAAATAAAACATCCCTCTCCATTATTTAATCTGTTGGTTTAGGTAAATAAACTTGCAAACTTAATTACTTTGCTACCACTTGCATTAGAAATGTTGGTGTATTGCTTTACCATAGTCCAGCTATTGTCAATATGTGAACTTGGTTACTACAGCAATTAAAGACGTATTATTTGATATATTGGCAGATTGTGTAAATTAGATGACTTGTATTACAGAGATTGTCTTTTTGGATCGTCTCCTCATAGGAAATATTTTTCTTTCACATAGCATTTGTACAAAGTGCTGTCATTTGCTTAGTATTGTTCTGTATCCTCAGTTAGCAGGCTAAGGATAAATCAGTGATCTTTGGTGTCTGTCATGGAACTCATAAAGCATCTTTTCACACACATGTGTGCACACTGACTTACTTATTGTCTTAACTCCCAGGGAGACACACACACACACACACACACACACACTCTCTCTCTACTGCATTGGACTGCTCTTACGGCAGAGCTGATTTGCTGATGTCAGCGTTTGCCGGTTTCGTCTTCGTTTTCCAGTCAATAGCGTGTAGAAGAAAGGATTTACGCAGGAGTTTCCATAGGTCAGCCCTGTGAGGATACGATTCACTGTCACCTGAGTCCCTACTGGCACTGTCCGCAACATGTCGGGCTGGTACAGAGGCAGCAGCTGCCAGATCCAGAAAGGGAGGAAGCAGGCCCAGAAGGCCAGGACAATACCCAGGATGAGGAGCAGGACTTTGGGTTTAGGGGCTCGGGGAGTACAAGCAGTGCTGCTTCCGCTGGCCCAGACAGGCCTTGTCTGAGACACCCAATAAAGCCGACCTAGCGTAGCATAAAGTGCTCCAATGGCCAACCCAGGACCAAGAATGCTGGTGCAAAAGAGCACGCTCAGATAGGCCTTGGAGCTCTGCTCATCCCACGCTGGAACACACAGCTGGCCCTCCTGGTTTTCCCCATCCTCCAGGTGAAGCGTGATCATCATGGGCAGACTAAGGGCCACAGCCAGTCCCCAGGCCAAACCTACACGTAGCAGGCCAGAGGAGTTGGAGGAGGATGTGTGCAGAGGACGAGCAACAGCCCGGTAGCGGTCGAGACTCATGGCAGTGAGAGTGAAGATGGAAGCGTGCATGGTGAGAAGGTCGAGGCTCAGGAGTAGGCGGCAGCCCAGCTCACCAAAGGCCCAACCGGACGCCAGGCTGTCATACACGATGAACGGAGCAGTGAAAAGGTAGAGCAGATCGGCAAGAGCAAGGCTCAGCACCTGGAGGTGAAGAGAGGACGAGGAGGAGGAAGAGGAGATAGGTGAGGAAGAAGGGGAGGAGGAGTTGGCAAGGCAGGATGGTACTGGTACTCTCATTAGGCAGCAGTTTGGTCCTGCTCCACGTCTTCTCCTACCTCCCCTGCGCCTTAGGAGGAGGCCCAGGGTGTACAGGTTTCCTGTGATGCCCAGCAAGGAGAGGAGGGAAAGAAGGGAGCAGAAGAGAGCTGTGGAGGCCAGGCTGGGTGATGGAGAGGTGGAGGGAGAGGAGGAGGGCACAGAGAAGTTGGGGAAGACGTAGAGGGAAGATGGAGGCAAAGAGCCTGAGAGATCCATAATGTGAAATTATTGAAATAAAAGTTTTGAAAGTTAAAATTAATACAGCCAGCAAATGATAAACGATCTGTTTCAGATGCAAAATAAAAGAAGCAGAGACAGAAAGGAGGGATGTGGGGTGGATTGGGTGAAAACAAAGACACAGATAGAGAAGAGAACAAAATATTTTGTTAGTTTCCATTAATACTTTGCTACCTGTCATATTGTCTGGTTTCTGGAGGTTTTATTTATTTGAGACACGGGTTTAGGACAACAAGGCTAAGACTGAACATACAAAGTGATTTATGTACATGTGAATCTTGACACCAGATAGAGTAAATAAAGCCATGTAAACATGTAGTAGAAATGAAAATAAAACCAGGGTGGTTTATGGTTTAGCAGAAACCTCTGGCTGGCACAGTCTTTACAGTTTTATGGTTTCACAGGGAACCAGATGAGACTGTCATGCTTTTATTAAAATAATTGGATTTTCAGAGTAGGAGGGCTCCAACCGAGGACTGTAAATCAGACCTGAACCTCCAAACGTCTGCTCCTTCTTGAGGTCTGCAGTTGTGCAACAATTAGGCTAAGTGAGACCCAAAAGGAGTGAGAGGGCTAACATGACTCAGAACTTGTTCCGTGCACAAAAATCCTAAGTTGTCAGGTTTTAGTTTAGATTTCTGGGTTTATGTTGTGCGTTTTTGCGCACCGCTGGTTGGATGAGGACCGGTGCGTGAAAATCTGCCGAGTCAGCGGACAGCGCGATGAGGCGAACCGGACTAACAACTGGCACAATGTCTGATATTATTTAATTATTTAATTTTTATAGGATAAACCAAAGTTTTAGCCTGCAAACTCACTGTTTTGCTGCCCCAGAAGACGAGCGCGGTTACATGCCGCCTTTTGTGATACTATTTGTCAGTTTGTGAGGTGAATGAGTTTCGTCCCAAGACGGATGATTTTTCTGTGGAAATGTAATCTTCAGTGACATCAAAGCAGGACGCGGGGTGCCTGACAGAAAAGGCCTGGATGACACATGGTGACCCAGGCCGCCTCAGGTTAAGAGCCACTGTTGAACCCTGGAGGAGCAGCCAAACCCCCGCCGCGCTGCGCGCCTCCGTACCTCACCGGCTCGCTTTAAATAACAGCTGCGTTGTATTCATGACAGGACCTTTCCTACCAGGAAGTCTTTGCAGGAGAAGATTGCCGTTATTTATCTTAAAATGACCAAAGTCCTTTTAAATTGCAATACTGGACGCACGTGTGTGTATGCCTTTATTTTCATATGGTTTTTTAAACAAACCACAGAACCACTTTATTCCGTTAGAAAGCTAATTCAAAACTAACTTTGAAAAGAAAGCACTGTTGGCAATGAATTAAAAACAGTTTGAGGTCCAAACGTTAGAGAGAACAGTGGTGTCATGCAATAACGATTTGCATTTCTTACAGAGATCTGAAAACGCCTGAGAGTAACAGTTTAATAATAGTTTAGCCGTTATGAGGGCTTCACGGCCTACCGGTAATCAGAGCTAAAGTAAAACGTGCAGCTATGTGAAGTACAGATGTAGTCACAAGTGTTAATCAGTCAATAATTCTGTAGATTGATTTTGTTTTTTAAAACTTACCTTTAAAACTGTTTAATCCCAGCTGCTGATAAAATAATATCCCCTGGATTTGTTTGGTGAAAAAACTCAGATCCCATTCTGAAAGGTCCCCCCTGGATTCTTCGGGCACATTAGGGTTATTTATCTTCAGCAAGGGGAGCTGGAGGAGGTCTCAATATATGTGATGACAAATCTGCCCCAAAACTCTGTGGTCAGATCTCGGCTTGTCCGTCCGTGCAGCTCTGCTCTCCACAGCTCAGTCTTTGATGTGTCTGAGTCAAGGAAGAGGAGTGTGTGCGTGGAAAAGGGGGTGGGATGGGATGCTGAGCGAGGGGGCTTATCCTGCATTGTACTGAATATTAAAATCAGGTTGTGTTGGCCTGAACTAGGGTCCGAATTGTCCCTTTTTTCATTCGTTTGAAACAGAACAGCGACAGAATATATATTACAATGCTGTATCTAATCATGTTTTTTTTTCACTCTCCAACAATCAAAACTCAAATATGGATATCATAAACAGGAAGGATGTCTGATGAGGCTATTTTTTTCATATCAAATGAGGTTTGTGGTTGAAATCCACTTGGTGCTGTTTTGAAAATCACTTCAAAAACATTCACTGTATGATAATTACAGTTATGTTGCTTTACAGTATGACTGTAAAAGTAAGAGCCAGTCAGCCTGTCAGCCAACTTGAGTACTGACATAAGAATTTAAAATACAGATAAAACTAATATTAGGTATTTTATAACCACGTTTGGGGGATTTACAGTTTAAGTTTCATTATGGTTTGATGACTGTCGAATGGTTTCAATGCCTTTGAACCAGACATAAATCTGACGGTGAACTCACTGCAAAGACTTTCCAAGAAAGTCAAAAATCTGACCATAAATGGTATTGTAACATCATATTTTGGCAAAATATTGGGTGCTGTATAATTCACAGATATGGTCGCTACATTAAGTTTTGAAAGCTACCAATTTATTGTGATGGATTAATAAACCTGTGTTTATTCAGTAATAATATTTTTGAGGTACTCTGAAGCACATGCTGTCTTAGTATCATTGTTAAAAAAAAATGAATGGAATGAAGAAGATAAACTGTAAAATACTTTATTAAATGAAAGTCTCTTTTAGTCTCTCTGCAATAAAGAAAAGCTTGTTGCTGCAAAACCAATAGATGCATTTGTGGTCCACGTATGCAGATCATTTAACAAATGTTAAATTACTGATGACGTGACCCTTGATATCTGTACATCAGTGGATATGGAGGCAATACAAAGTCTAAGTGATCTGTGGTTCCCGTTTGGAATCTGGAGTGTTTTTCTTCAACACTTAATAAACGAAGAGTGTCGGCCCACTAATCCAATATATACCCAAAGTATGTATTGGATTAGTGGTTAGAAAAATGGAAACATGGTCTCCATCCGAAAGGTCATAGGGTTATTCCAGTCAAAAGTCAAATAGTCTTTGACGCGACTCTGTTCGTGAATGTGTAATGTTCTGCTTCATACTAGAAAAATGCGAGTAAAAACATGAAACTGTGCCATTGATTCTTCCACAAAGATCGAATCTGACTGAGTCTAGATTATCTGTGGACAGAGAGACAGATGTATTGAGCCAGTGTATCATTGCTGTTTTGCTTTCATTTTGTGACGCACTGCAGTAACTAATGCACTTCAACCCTGACCCAGTGTCAATACCACATCAGCTCATGTTCAAACACAAGGCGCCTCACACCCCCACAGGGGATTTATATGATCATTTGGTGTTTAAATTTTGGAGGAAATTAATTATCTACTATACTTGCCTGTATCAACATTTGTCCATGTCAGATAAAAGTTTAACTGGTAGATCTAATAAGTGGCCGGACTTTAAGCTCTGACAGCATCACAGAATAAACGGGTCTTTCAGCAGTTATCAAAAGCAACTTACAGTTGCCTGTTATCCACAGAGTTGTTCTTGGCCTGGTCGTTGTATAACCCACAGCTGTGGTTTGTCAGCTTCGAGAGGCTGAACAACTTGGAAATGATTTAGTTGTGACTAGCCAGTAAAATGTGTAGGCTGTGCGCCCCATGTTGTTGGTGGGGAGTCCACGTTGGCTGCCTCATACATGTGCTGGCGTACATAAGATAGACAGAGACAGGCAGTAAAGACGAGAGAGGGACGAGTGGAGGGGACGGGGGGGACGACATACCTATCCCCACGGGGTGTGAGGAATTTGAACAAATACCTGGCACAGGCATGCCAAAATAGGATGGGGCATGCAGGCATGAGAAGTCCAGACTCCCTCATACATGGCGATGGACAGGTATAACAACTTCATAGATGGAAATGGAAATGGAATGAAAAGGAGGAATGAGCAGCCAAAAAATAAAATAAATAAAAAAAATAAGGTGCTCTCTGGATGTGAAATTTACATTGAAGTGGAAAAAAAGGAGCAGGAAAGATTATGAACCTGACATGTAGAAGCAGACATTGCTTAACTTTAACATGCATACATGGAAAAAAATGGGGGAGTGGGGCGGGTCAGAAGAGTGAAAGTGTCTGAGTACTGTGCTGTTTATTTGACTTTGTCAGAACACATCAATCTTAGTCTGTGAAGAAGACACACTGTAACTTTCTAATTACATTTACCAGAGCTATGGGCTTTGTTCCCGTGCTTTGACCTGCAGCGCATTTGTGTTTTCTCTATTAATTAGTCTGTATCAGTCTCTTCAGTATGCAAATATAGAAGGTCTGAAGATAAAAGCATAGAAAAATTATTCATGTGCTCATTCACTTTCCTGTGCTGTCTGTTACCCTGAATGAATGAGGCCATTGAAATGAGCACTGGGTCAGTGATTGGACCTGCATACAAAAGGGCCAGCCAATATAATGAATTCCCAACACCAGAAGCTATATTGCATTGAAGATTATTAATACATTCATTTATGTTGGGAAAATCTACTTTCAGTTCTTTTTTGGCTTGTATTTAAGATGGTATGTGGAGACTTCACGACAACAGTGAAGTCTGACTTAAGGTGTCGGGCGAGTCATTTTTCAGACCTGACTGTGTAACTGATGGATGTTTTCTGGTTATATAAAGGAATAGCTCATATTTGTTTATTTGTTTGCTAAGATATCATCATGTTTCCAGTAATTATTCGTGTGGCAATTTTTATTATTTTGACTATGAATCAGTCTTTTTTAATTATTTTGTTTTTTATAGGCAAAAATAGCAAAATGTCCATCCACAATTTCCAATAAGTGCAATCTCTGAATTGCTTGTTTTGTTCGACCACCAGTCTAAAACTCAAATACATTCAGTTTAATACGACAAAACACAAAGAGCTGAAGTTGTGAAGGTTGTGATGTGCAGTTTGATGACTGAAATGATTAATCGGATATTTAAATGATCGTTTTTCTGTTGACCCAGTCATGAATTAACAATTTAATCTCATTTGTATATGCTATTGCAACCTTCCCACAGTAAATTCCTTCAGGTAGTAAATGTTTTATTAATGGAAAGACAAACCTCCAGGACGTGTGCTGCTTCATCTGCTGCAGTATCAGTGTCCACCTGTTACAGAACATGACTCTGACAGTGAGTGGATTACACTGGAGTCTGTCATTGTATTCTTATGTAACTCATCATACTAGATGTGTGGTTGTCACACAGAAATGTTCTCTGCCATGTATTTTATTCTGGGCTTTCTATACCTCAGGTGTTTGGATATCGTGGGGCCAAATGGGCCCAGAGGTGTCTTTGTACTACTGGGAGTTCACATGAGGTCAAGCATGTAAAAACAAAATGGAGCTCACGATCAGTCTCACACTCCCTTGAAAAAACAGTCTTTATTATTTTGTATATCTTCTTGTATTTACGCAGCACACCCGAACTAAGGGGTTGTACCATGTCCAATCAGTGGGTAGTCACAGTATGACAAACGCCCACCACATCAACATTATCAGCTCCCTAACCTTTTCCTGGATGCCCTTGCTTTCTTCCTTCTTTTCATTAATTAGCTTACCGGTTTCTGAGCAAATTGACAAATTGCCTGCCGGTTGACTGTCCTCAGTCTTGTAGTGTTGATTAAATGGGCGGACATTTTCTTCTGTGTGACAAATGGTTGCAGGCTGATTCACAACTTGTGATGAGTTATTGATTCCCCCCTCCCGCGCACACACACACACACACACACACACACACACACACACACACACACACACACATACACATACACATACACACACACACACTTCTGCCTGTCTGTCTTTACAGCAACGCATCAAATTTCTCCAAGCCAAGTATTTGTACTGTGCCAGTACTAAGGTGGTCATGATACCAGAATTTAAAACTTTGACACAATACAAGTATAAAAAGTATAAATACTCCCATGCAATTGACCATTACAGTGATATTCAGTGATATTGATACTAAGATGGTTATAGTTACAGACTTTCTCCCCACATCTATACGCTTTTATTTTGAGTGTCATTAATTTGCCAAAGAAGAGACTAAACACATGATTTTCTATAGATATTGGGGATAATATCATTACAGTGAATTAATTTAGCTGAGGTAATCATGTAATGAAAATCTGATCTCATGACAGCCCTTGTGAAAATCTTAATATGTATGCAGCCTTGGGCTGAAAGTCTGGTTGTAAATTGTGCTTTTGACAACCTTAGTCAAAACACCCTTATTATGCCGTTATTCCTCCTGTCCTTTTTCATGTATTGCTTCGTAACAAGTATATTTAACACAAAAATAACATGCCTCCATCTGTGCAATTGTGCTAAAAATGTGCTGTTTTGATAATCTGTGCATTTTTTTTCAACTTCTTTAAAGCAAAAATTATATTTAAAAAATCAATCACAATTTGCCGCTTCTCAAATGTAAATGAGTTTTGTAGTTTTTCCGATAATAAACTCAGTGGGGTGTATAATATGAAATATTTACATCTTTTAGTGATGCGAAGTAACTATATCACACTATGAAAAATACTCAATACTCCAAAATACAACCACTAACTACATATAATTTTTGTAAAGTAAAAGCAGTTAGATAACTAGAGTAGAGTAAAAAGTACAGTATATGTAAACAAATATAAAATATTATAAAAGAGAAATATTCGAGTACATTGAATTATACTTAAGAACAGTAGGATTCTTTAGTAAATGTACTTACTTTCCACCACTTTTTGGACTGTTGATTTTGACAAAAAGGGTCACCTTGAGATGCCACATCGAGCTCTGGGAACTATTAAAAACCAACTGATAAATTGAGAAAACAATCAGCAGATTAATTGATAGTAACCGTAATTGTTAGTTGCAGCCCTTGCAAATAACAGTGGATCTTCGTTTAGGTCTAGCGTCCCTTTGCTCTTGAACTGATACAGCTGTATTCTTGACATGAGAGCATCTGCATACACTTCAGCCTCCTTTTCTGAGGTCTGCAGAGGGTAGACAGTATCACAAATTGAACCAATATGCGCCTACCCCTGCAATCACGGAGCATTAGATTTGGACCTTGTGTGACCATGACAAAATCTGGAAGCTGTTACAGGACACTGAGCCTGAGCTTGCTGCTTCGTCTCAGATCTGCCTCTCACAGGCCCACATGGAACGTCATCGTAGCAACAGGCACCTAACCAGCCAGCAGGGAAATGGACTCTTGCTTACCAAGCAGGGTGGTTTACTTACGTCTTTTCCATGATTTACCATGAATAGGTGTAAGAATTAAGTCATGAAACAGACTGACACTTTTACCTCATAGAAAACTCTCTTTAATGCTCAAGTCCACGTGTTGACATTCTCCAGTGTCACAAACAACCTTTTACCTCTATAAAACCAAACGTGTAAGCACGTATTTTTCCTGTCTTTTCTTCTCTGTCTAGCATCTTTCAAGTCATAAACACCCTAAGGTGTGAAGTTCTACTCTTTTAGTGTCTGCACAGCTGCTGATTTTAAATCTTGGCTTGTAATTAGTATCTCAGAAACCAGGTGTGTACCCCCTGGTCAATCTGCAGCAATCCAGTCTGATTAGCTGTTCGCCAGTTCAGGGTGAAGACTTTCAACTCCTAAACAGAGACGTTGATCTTTAACATGCCAGATCCCTAATGGATGCCAAAAATTGTTTCAATCTGCCCACTGGTGGCTCAGAGACAGCATTGCATCCCCACATGCTCATCCAAAAATAACAATGGACTAATTACGCAGTGCATCAGTGAGGACGCACACGGGCTGATCCCCCTCCTCACTTTGTCAACCTGCTGCACTTTTATCACTGTTATACATTAAATGACTCTTTGTAAATAGCACTTTATGAAAGTAGCCCATGGTTGAAGCTAAATAGTGGAAATGTTGACTCACTGTTGAGCAGTTAGAAATGAGCACTGCTGGTGCTTTTATGCTTCATTTCTACTCAAACAAGTAAAAAGGAAAGTTTCGTCCCAGATGTACATAGTTCTCTTTGTTTATTTTAGACCGCGGTGCCTGCAGCAGTTTACCGCAATCAAATCAAGTCGAACGTTATTTACATGACAAAAGGACGCCCAGTCAAAGTTTATCACTTTTTAAAGTTTTTTTTTTTTTTTTTAAACTGAATGTTGTGCCTTTTTGTTTGGGAGAATTTGTAGTACAGATGATGTGGAAATTGTAATGACATGAAGCCAGGAATAAAGTAGCTTTAACATCCATACTAACACTGCTTATCTGAATTTAAGGTGGAGAAAAACATGCAAGTAAAGGTCCCTGGCTTCAGGGATGTTACATTTCATTGTCAGCACCTTAAACCAACAGGGCAGCCTCAGTTATCATGATTAATAATATTGTCTCTCATCAGGAGAATTCAGGTATAATCAAGTGATTTTTCTCATCTCAGAGAAATAACTTTACTACCATGTTTGAACCTGCTGAACCTCTTTATATCCAGCAACCAACCTAGCTGACACAAACAAACCAGGAAAGTATTTTCAGATACTATTTGTCCCATGTCTGTTGCAATCATATAATGTTTAAACAGAGGAGACCATAGAGTCACTGATGAAGTGTGGATTTTCATAGTTTTCCTAAAGCTCATCTTTTTCTGATCATTCACAAAGTCTGACGTCATCACACCCTCCCCCGTCAGTTTCTCTCTCTCTCTGCCTCTGTCCCCCTCCTCCCTCACAGTTTTCCATGGGTCAATTACAATTAGTGTTTTAACACCAACTTATGCAATTTAAAATAACAGAGTTTGCACAGTATAAAGACTTGTGATGACCATTCCAATAAGCCATTTTTCATGAATGCACAGTATTTTTGCATGTTTATGTTACTGGAGGCGGCTGATTGTTGTGGCTGCTGCATTACATCTTCAGCCTGATCCTTATTTCCACAGAATGACAGAGCACATGACATCATAGGTCACTTCTTGGACGCCTGGACTGAGATTAAATCAGATTAAGTATTAGTAATACACTCTCTCTCTCTCTCTCTCTCACACACACACACACACACACACACACACACACACACACACACACAAGGTAACTCAGTAATCCGTGCATAGTCACTGGTCACTTTGGTATCATTTTCTCTCTATCTTTCTGTCTTGCCTTCAGGTTAAATTTTGGACTGCATTGAAATTCATATAAGCTTTACTGATATGACTGTACTGCCAGACCACTGTATTAGAAGAAGAAGAAGTTTGCGGTGTTGCTGTCTGTCAGATAAAAACACTCACAGATAGAAAGAGTTTTTTGTTAGCTCAGAAATGTAAAGGCTAAAGGGAAGGTAAGATATGAGTTTCTGCTATAATCAATAATAAACTGGAGACACCCAATCACTGTTGGGCCTTTAAACAAACATACATTTATTACCACTATTACATATTTCTATAGATTACTTAGCAATAACATTGTTGATAGTGTCTGTAAAAAGTCTGTCCTGAAAATAAACTAAACGAGTAATCAATAAGGATCGATAATCTATGTGTATTACACAACTAAACTGTAATTTCACATTGATTAATGAGACAGTGTGGTATGACAAGGTCACTCCAGGCAGTCCGGAGAGGCGCGCGGTCGTCTCTGCGGAACAGATAGCATCGCCACGTGAGCGCGCGCATTCAGCACCTGGGGGCTCGCGGACAGTCGGCAGGACCGCCAGCACTGGACAACTCGCGCACGGTTCGGAATCAGTTTCTTTTAAAATAAATAAATAAATCAGATCAGGCAAACTTAAATTTCGGTTAAAGAAGGAAGTTAAAGTCAGCTGACGTCGTCATAACGCGCGGGATTAACTGGGGAAAATATCAACGGTGGGTAAGTGTTGACTAAATTCCACTTTTTTTTATTCCACAATTCCACTGCTCAAGAAATAATCATAACTCCAGTTGTGCCATTAAAAAAATTTCATTACCTTATCGCAAGTATATGAAAGTTGTCTGTAGCCCAAGAAGGATGTGATCTTAAACTGTTAAATGTCTATTTAAAAGCAGATGAACAAACTAGTCTGAAAAGCATTAGAGGTTATTTTAAACATTTGGGTGTTTATTACACACAGTTGAAATCCCTGCCTTTAGCTACTTGTGAATTGTGGCCCGTAAAGTTGCTGTTGGCTGTAATTGAGACTTGACAACAGAATGTGATTCTTAAGCTACATAACCAGGGAGCATCTGTCAGGTTCATCATCACCAGTGATGTGTTGTTATTTCTCCTTAACCAAAAGGGTGATGTTTTAAAGCCTTTTTACTGTACTTTACCTGTATTTGGAAATTATACATAGCCTATTGCATTATCTTCTGGCACATTTTTTACCTTAAACAGAGATGGAAGAAATACTCATATTTTGTGGTTTTTATAAGTGAAAGTAGCAATACCACAGATATTCTGTTAAAAGTAAAAAAGCATGCATTTAAATTTTTAATTAAATGTATGCAAGTATTAACATCAAAATATGCATAAAGAACCAAAAGTAAAACTGCTCATTATGTAGTATAATATATTTCACAATATTGGATTATAATATTGACTTTTTGATTGATTTGATAATTGATGAATGAATGTGTTTATCACTTGTTGAATCTGGTTAAGTTGATTTATGTAGTTCAGTTCTGCTGGGTAGGTTGTGAATTTCTCCTCGGGGTCAATAATACATTTTGATACTAACCTATATTTTTACAACATAATTTACTTGCCGCTTCTGTTTTGTATTATTAAACTAAATCTGCAAAGTACCTATACAAATGTAGTGGAGTAAAAGTACAATATTTGCCTTTGAAGTAGTAGTATAGAATAGCTGAACAGAACTACTCAAGTAATGTACAAATTGTACTTAAGTAGAGTACTTGGGTAAATGTACTTACTTTCCACCACTGACCTTAATTTGTTCTGTGCATCACTTGGACAATAGGGAAAATAAAAAGATGTTACTTTAGGGAGAACAGTGAGCAGTGAGGCAATGACAGAGACCTAACAGATAAGGAGGCCAGAGAGCTGGGTGTGCTCTGATGATTCAGACATTAATCCTTTTCTGTTTTTGTGAGACGTGTACTGAGAGAAAACACAGCTGTAATTTGAAATCGGTTTTAAAGTGATGTCGCCTAATGCTGAAAGACAAACCACTTTGATATACGTCTTCAGTACACTTGTAGCTTCATTTTGAAAGGATGCTCTCTTCTTCGTGAGATGTACAGTAGACAGTACAGGTTGGTAGGT
Organism: Scatophagus argus; assembly: GCF_020382885.2. Classification (NCBI taxonomy): domain Eukaryota; kingdom Metazoa; phylum Chordata; class Actinopteri; family Scatophagidae; genus Scatophagus; species Scatophagus argus. The sequence continues at coordinate 16,170,635 of NC_058501.1, forward strand.
TTTGGACATTTACTGCAGCTGTGTCAACAGTGAGGGAGTTTAAATCAAGTGGCCAGACATTGCTGGGGGTTTTCAGGCGGGCACGTGGACTTAAGAGTTCGGACCAAAGTAGGATTATAAGACAATAGCAGATGATTCTCTCTTCTAAAAATGTGCTCATTGTTCAATTTTAAAACACTAGATTTGTATTGTAAATTGACACTCGGTCAACTCAAAAGGCCATTTTATTAATGTTAATCATTTTAAGCTAACCATAATTTAAAAATAAGTTATTTGACCAATGGTAGACCAGTTTACTGTTGCACTTAAAGTTAGGGGATATGGGAGTGACAGAATACAAGATATCTTGCTTTTATCCTCTATTATGTGTCAAAAACCATGGATCCTGGTCATATAACCTGCTTGGTGCAATGTGCATCAGGCTTCATTTTGTTAGTAGTCTCTTGGATTTTTTATTTATTCCAGAACCAGATAAGAACATCCAACATATGCTCATCCCAGGACGTCAAATACTTTCAACATGGTTAATGTTGTGAAAGGGTTGTAATGCTTATGTTGAGGTACAAAAATGACTTGATTAGGTTTAGGGAAAGATCATTTGGTCATACTTTTAGGAAAACACTGCTGACATTTGGTTCTCACACAGGAAATGAGCCCTGGTCATCTAGCTGAAGGTCCTGCTCTGAGTGTCTCATAGTGCCCCAAATAGATCCACAATGGAGTTAGTTGAAAGGATTTTCAGAAGAGGTGAGCTCCACGGTGACTCAGTGGCCAAGACTGTTACCTCACTGCAAGAAGGTTTTTAGGTTAAAATCCCAAGGGTTGCTTTTCGTTTGCATGTTCTCCCTGTGCTTGTGCAGGTTTACTCCACGTGCTCTGGTTTCCACCACCATCAATACATGCATGTTAAGTTAATTCTTGGGGCACCACACTGCTCCTCAGGGATGGGTTAAATGCAGAGTTTCACTATGTTGTGCTTAGCATGACTCCATATGACAAATAAAGATTCTTTTTAATATATATATAATACTGTATTATGATAGACAGTTTTGCAATTTTCTGCATCACGATTGACTTTTTAAGTGGTCTGATTTCGCCATTTGTTATTTTGACAATTTATGACTCTAGCAGAGAGAATATCTTGGTCAATCACACATCTTAGTAATTGCTTGCCCTGCAAGACATTCTGAAGAGCCCTGGCATGTTGTTTTGTGTGTGTAATCACTTGTGTTGTGACACTGCTGTTATCGCGGACAGTGAATGTGTTGGTAACATCACAGACATCAACGTACCCTGTAATTTACATCCCTTGTTTGTGCTGCATTTCAAAAGTAAACATCTATAAATAGCATGAATCAGGTGTGCTGTTCTTGAGAAAATTGGTAAAAGCATGGTGCCGTCATGATGTGCTCTAGACTTTCTATGACATTGCACTTATTTCCTGAGTGGAGTAACTAAATGTGAATATTTCTTAAAGAATAGTTAATGATGGAAGGAGGAAGATGTATAAAGTAATTACGTCTAATTAGTCTTGATTGCGTAGTTGTTCCAAGTATTTTCTTAATTAGAAAAGAGTTGTGCAGCGTTCGAACCACCACCATATTAAACTCCCCAGATTAACGTTTGGTTGTCGGCACACAATGACCTCGATCACTGAAGGAGGGACAGCAGTGGAAAAGTTTCAATTAGATGGAATAAGGCTCGGCGCCAAGATGACTCCACACTTGTGTTTGTTATCAGACATTTTCATGAGAGTGTTTGTGAGTGTGTGTGTGTGTGTGTGCGTGCGTGTTGTGTTCATCAGTGAATTCCAAATGTTTGTCCAGTCCAGAGCTCACACTGTTTAACTAAACAACCCTCATCACACACAGTCGGGCTTTGCCATGTCATGGTGCACACAATGATAATGGTCTTCTGTTTCTTGACTCTCAGTTTATCCATACTTTTGTGAAAGTTATTAAAAGAAAAAGTTGATTACTGACACACTTGGACTTGGTCTGAATGTGGTGAAACTATTCAACTGTCAAAATCTATGCAGGTCATAGTCAAAGAGGGAAAATGTGTAGATGCTGTTATGGTCCTTTCAACACTAAACTTTTAAAATATAAAAACATGCAAGTCTAATATGACCTAATACTCAGTTAGATTTTTCTCTTTATGATGCAACATGCATTACTGTTTGGTGCTCCGGTGCAGCAACATATGAATGATGCATCCAGATCAACGCTTCACTCGAACTGTATTGATCAGATGGACTAAAAGCAAAAGCTCACTGCAGTATTGTAATGTCACCGTGCATTTGCCTCATTTTCAGACAGTATTACAGTTGTGGCAGAAGCCCCCATGTGTGCGTCAAACATTTTTAAAAAGCTCCCTCGTATGAAGTGAAGTTTAACGAAGATATGTAGAGCACAGATCCAAAACAGAGGGATGTGACACTGAGAGAGACATGTTCTATGACCTGGTTTCTAACCTCCACTGATCAATACCAAGTATTGATGTCTCTATATGTAGAGGTCCCCTTTTGAGGGTTTTGTTTTGTACATCATGTGAACAGCGTTGCTGAAACCGCCATGAAACCAACCATTCAAATCTAGTGATACATGGAGAACATTATCTTTTAATCATTTTGCTCATTGTTTGCTCAAACTGTTTTAGAACATAAGAACAATGGTGACGTGGCACAGGAACGATGCAGACAAAATGAAGATCATGGTTTATTCAGTGCCTTTTTCAATGACACTGAAATCACATTCCCTGCAAATCTAATCTGACCACATAACACCTTAATATGGTCAGATAATCTGGATAGAAAGGGGACAGGGAGGTGCTATAGAGCGAGAGAATACATGACGAAAGGCCTGAAATATTAATAATAAAAAAAGATAAAGATAATGTGGATTAATGTGGTCTTGCAGGAGAACTATGAACGTGATCGTCAAGGTAGATGTTTTGCAGTACATTTTTGTTGGTTAATGTAATAGTCAAAATTCTTCTACTAGTGAGAGTTGTGATACATTTAGACTGGTCTCAATAATGTATCTGTGCACGCCCCTGCAGCTCACTGTGGTCAGTTTCACTCATGCATAAGTGCTTATTTAACAAACCATGTTTTTACCAAGACAGTGCTTTATGAGCATTAGCTATGGAAATATCATCTGCTTCTAGCAGACTGAACATTAATGCAAGAAGTAGCTATTTGACAAGATATTTTATGTTGAAGTCATTGGTGCAGTGGTTAGCACCGTTGCCTCACAGCAAGAGGGTTAGGGGTTTGACTCGGCCCTTCTGTGTGGAGTTTGCATGTTCTCCCTGTGACTGGGTGGGTTTTCTCCGGGTACTCCGGCTTCCTCCCACAATCCCAAAAAACATGCATATTAGGTTAATTGACTACTCCACATTGCCCCTAGGTGTGATTGTGTGCATGTGTGGTTGTCTGTCTTTGTGTGTCAGCCCTGCAATTGACTGGCGACCAGTCCAGGGTGTATCCCACCTCTCGCTTGTTGTCAGCCGGGATAGGCTCCAGCGCCCCCTGCAACCCTGACAGATAACTGGTTTAGAAAATGGATGGTATTTTGAAGGTATAATACGCCCAAAAGAGCCAAGTGGCTCCTAAAAGATGACAGCAATAAACTTTTGCCAACCATGTGTAGGCTTTGAGTAAGTTTTCTTCAAGCTTTTAAAAACAACCTTTTAAAGGTGTTGTAGTCACTGCACATAAATATTGTTTATACTCACATGTGTGCTGCAAGGCTTTGTGTTATTTTAAAGAAAATCGTGGGGAAAGTAAACTAGGTGGGTTATTTTAAGCTTGTAAGTGTGCAACATGCATGTGCAACAACACAATGTTAGACAGCATAAACTGCACCAACTCAGTGGAGTTATCATAAAAGGTGGGACTGTAGCTCAGCTGCTGCTCTGGGGGTCCTGACAGTGTAAAGGAACAACTTTACATGCACAGTTTCCCCAGACACCCCATGAATGTTCTTTTTAACAAGTCATTTGAGACATTTGCCACCTCACCTCGATAAGGTTAGACAACACAAACACACATGCAGCTTAACATTGCTCACATACACGCACACACTTCCCTCATCACCCCCTTGAGCCACTGTCATTAGTCGTCCAGCAACACTTCAACCCAATCACAGAGATAGCAAACCTGAGCGTTTGTTCATTTGGTGGTGTTGGCAGGAAGTACAGTAGAGGCCTCAAGGTCAGGACTACCTCCACATGCGTTTGTTCATTAACTCAGCATTGAGCATCACAAGCCTAAAGCCCTGTATGCCTTGATAATGTTCCACTAATTTTACCACATTTAGCAGTTGAAGAAAAGCCTTATTAGTAGTAGACTATTCTTGCACTTTGGTTGAGTGTATTAAATCCTTGACTACTTTTGGCCTTTATGGTATAGTAGTGTCAGAATAAGACAAAGTTACATAGTCATTTCATGCACATGGGAGCAATTATGCAGCAGAGTCTATTTTAATTACACTGGCTGAAAAGATGCACTACACTATTTATTTATCCATGTGTGATGTCTTAGATTTTAGTGAAAGCACTGATCAGTTAACTCCTAGACCAACTCACTCAAGGTGAACACTATAATAACAAGTGCACAGAACGTGTGACCGTTTTTACATTCACTGACATACACACTTTTTCCCATAGCATCTCAAATCCTGTTTATCACATAACATATCCCACCTCTGTGTTTATATATATTTTTGCCACTTTCTATAACAGTAGTGGCTCTTATGTAAGTCCTCAAAGGATTAGCAAAATCATCGGTGAGCTTACCAGAGTCACGAGCGCAGCTGTAATCCAAAGCATATCTCCATCCCCACGGCAAGACATACTACCTCTTCACCCCCATCCAACCCAGAGTCCTGGTTTATCCCAGTCCTTCATCTGAGCTACAGTCCTAGTGTCAACCTTTGTCCAAGAAAATCCCCTTCAATTCTTCCAGTCTATTGGCTTTAATCCACTATTGCTTACTTATTGAAGATTACCCACCCTGTACCACTTGGTTTTCTGGCAGAAAATGAGGATCCCGTTGTTCAGAGCTTTTTAGTCATCAAACTCTTCTTCATAATATTACAATGTGCCAATCCTCCCTTTGAATTTCTATGTCCATCAATGCACTATATTATGTTGCCCATTCTCATACTCACTCTGAGATATTTAGAAATACAATACTGCATATTCAGATACTGATTTTAAATCCAGTATGGTTTTAAGAAATTTCAAAAGGAAAATGACTTTCTCTCTAATTCTGTCCACAGGCTTCATCATTTCCCAAGACCATCTGGGTGAAGTTTTCCTCTTTGTAGTGACACAGTTTGGTTCTTCATGTTAAGGCTGTCATGTGACTGTTGTAGGGGAGCCTCCACTATATTTGATTGAAAAAATAATACAGTAAAGATCCAAGGGCTGCATGACTGAAACTCGAAAGCTACTCTACAAACGGTAGGTTTCAGCATACCTAAGATTTTATATGATATGAAATGTAAGTGTATGCATCAGTTTTAAGAATGAAATGCCTATTTTGAGCCAAGAGTCAACCAGATAACTACAAACATCTGCTTCACCATAGCGGTATAATTTCTGCATTAACTTTAATTTTCTCATTTTTCTTGTTTGTTCTCATTTGTTTTCAAGACTGGCAGCGTATTGAACAAGAATGGCCTAAGGGATACAAAACAGACAACCAACATCTCAGTAAAGAGAACTGAAAAAGACAGTCTGTGATTGTCTACTGCTGCGATTCTTTTCGCCAAAGCTCAATGCTTTTACTGAGGATGTCTCTTAAAGAGAAGTCAACACACAAGTGAAGATGAACCCTTATGTCACCTCACACTTCAGGAGGGATCTCTTTCCCCATTTCCATTTGTTGTAGACTCTTGTCTACCCTGCTATTACTGGGTGAATCAAGTGGCCTCTTCTATATTTGTACTTTTAGAGCAGTAGCTGTTGTCTCTTGTTTTTGTGTTCTCTTTGCTTTTGCCACAGTGTAGAGTTGCGTTGAGGTTTTGATTCAATCCACTATTTCAAAGAGACTGAATGTGGATACTCATGTATACTTGTCAGGATTTGGTAGTTGAGTTTCCTGGAAATGGTTGGGCAAGGTAAATACACTATAAGCTTACCTTTTCTTTGCCTGATGTGTTTGCACATTTCTTGTTTGCTTTATTTAAACTTTTGTCGGTTCTTAAGAATTATTTCTGTGTATTTATTTGCGTTTATTTGCTAATTGAATTTTAGATTATTTCTGATACACTTCAAACTTTCTCCTGCAAGTTGTTATTTACACATTGCATCTGTTTTTTTTTTTTTTTGCTTGTTTGTTTTGTTTTGTTTTGTGGAAACTGTTTCTGATGGTCAGGTAGCCTTCTGTGATCTGGTGCAAACAGATGCTGAGTTAGAGACTACCATCAACAAACTCAGTTACACTATCAGTATCTCAGTCTGCTCCTTCTTTGGCACACACCTGATCTATCAACTTTGGCGCTGGATCTCCAGAAAAATGCAGGAAACTTAGGTGACCTGTGTGCTTACCTTTTCCCTCCATATAAATCTTCCACTTAGAGCTGAAAACACGTGTAATGTTGGAAATAGATCAAAGTAATCTCTGTTGTTTTCTTCCCTTCTTCTTATCTTTTGTCAGGCGTAGGTGATCTCTCAGCTGTAATGCTGAGCTGTAATGAGGTATGTCTGCTTTGAGAGACTGTGCCAGCTGATTGCTAACAGCCGTGCAGTTCAGGTCAATATTATCCACCCAACAGTCAGCACCCATGACCAGTCTTCACCACATTGACAATGGCCATCCAACAGATATTCAGGCCCTTTGAAAGACAATGTGAAATAGTTAAAGCAGTAACATGATTGAACAGAAAATGGCAAACAAAATATGTTTCTTTCAGTTGGGACCCTCTTGTTCGGACATTTCTTTGCCTTGTGAAGAGACTAGTTAATGGTCTGCTGAAACAGATACATTGTGTGAATCTAGTCTAATTGTGTGTACTATAATCAGGGCATTATCCAGAGTATGCTGGGACTGAATTATGAATGGTGAATAATGACAGTAGACATCTGATGTACTGAAAGTACTGCATTCTTTGTTTTCTCATGCCCAGACCAAGAAGTTGTGAAACTGGGAGGAACTTTTATCGTAAGAATTCGCATGTTTTTTTTCTTTCTTGATTGCATGTTGGAAATTAATTTACCATATCGTCCCATTTGAAGTTGATTAGAATTTGTCTGTCTTGTATGCAGCTTTCCCCCTGTAATGAGCAGTATATCCCTTACATGTTTCCTAGTCCATGGCATTATCAGTTTATACCTTCTAGAAATTACCTGCTTGAGGCTTCCCTTTTATTGTTTTGAACTGAACAGAACCCATCCTGCATGCCATTGTGATGTCTGTTGAGGTCAATATGCCCCCCAACTCCTTGCCAAAGGAATTCTTGTAAACACATAAGTAGACTCTTTGGGTTGCTGATATTCTTCTTTCTAGCTTGCTTCACTTCACCTTCTTCAGCGAGTTGTATGATTATTTTAAAGATATTGGTTGTTAAAGATCACACCTGTGGACTTACTTCAAGAAATCCCATTTTGCTGCTGAATGATCTGTCATTGAAAATATAGACTGTACTGGGAAACAGCATTACACCATAATGGAAGTAAACAAGTGACTTATCAATGGCGATGGAGGGAATTATCATCTGGTTGGCCACTTGAAGTTATCTCTTCATGAAAAAGGACTTAAAGGCTGACTGTGTTGTTAGCTCCGCATGCTTAACTTTCTGTATCAAGGTGCTTAATACCACATTAACAATCAAATCAAGGCACACTGAGGAATACTGAGAAACTGTGAGCTTCCATAAGAAAGAGGAGACTTTATAGCGCATGATGGGAGCAGCACGTGTGAAACGTCGCTTCAGTGCTGTGGTGGATGGGCCAGTGGAGGAGGAAGAGGTCATGAGGCTGGCACAGAGTGCTGCAGATACAGCTAGGGCAGGAGGGAGTCCAACAGGGTCAGGGACCCCAACAAGCCCCTCCCCGACCCATGCTCTGAATGGCAAAACTCTACCTCTCCAGAGCAACACCAACAATGCACGGAGGCAGAGTGCCATTGGAGAGTCAGTTGGAGGAGATGCAGGAGAAGGCGGGGTGAGAGCAGGAGGAATGTGCTCAGGGCTAAGGAGTGTAAAAAGCAGTAGTGTAGGAGGAAGAAGTAAAGGCCGGTCATCCTCGGACCAGGATTCACTCTCTTCCCCCTCCACTACCAGCCGCAGGCGCACGAGGCGCTCTAGCCGCCGGCCCCGACAACGCTTTGTGGGCAAGGACGGACGCTGCAACGTCACCTTCGTCAACATGAGCGAGAGGGGCCAGCGGTACCTCAGCGACCTCTTCACTACCTGTGTGGACATACGCTGGCGCTGGATGCTTGTCATCTTCACCCTCTCCTTCCTTCTCTCCTGGCTGCTCTTTGGATTTGCCTTCTGGCTCATTGCCTCTGCGCATGGGGACCTCTCCATTCGGCTCACCCCCAATTCAGGCTCCCCTGCAGGATCAGGAGAGGCCGGGTCTGGGGGAGAGTCTGATAGAGAGGCAGTGGTTGAGGAGCCGTGCTTCCTCCAGGTGAACAGCTTCATGGCAGCCTTTCTATTCTCCTTGGAGACGCAGACATCCATCGGTTACGGATTCAGAAGCGTGACCGAAGAATGTCCCCTGGCGGTGGTGGCGGTCGTTTTGCAGTGCATTGTGGGCTGCATTATTGACGCCTTCATCATCGGGGCTGTCATGGCAAAGATTGCCAAGCCCAAGAAGCGCAATGAGACATTGGTGTTCTCCGACACAGCTGTAGTGGCGCTGAGGGATGGGAAACTCTGTATGATGTGGCGGGTCGGAAACCTACGCAAGAGCCACCTGGTAGAGGCACATGTTCGAGCCCAACTACTGAAGGTAAGTAGAAAGGGATGGATAATGACCATGAAGAAACAAGAAAGAAGTCAGAGAGTATGACAAAGATAAAAGAGACAAGCCTTTCCCTTTTTGAGAAAAGGGTCAAAGAGATAAATTGAAAATAGAAAATCAGACAAGTAACACTAAAACAGTGAGCCAAAAAATAGTCCTTACTGCTGTGAGATTGTGGCAGAAGAAAAAAGGTTGCAGTAGAGAGAATGAGAGAGCACTGAGACCATCTGGCCTGTATTCCGTGGACTCGTTAATGAGAGCTTGTTTTATTTTCCCTCAGGGTTTAGGAAGATTTACCATGGATTAACTTGCCCACAATTCTTTAACTGAGAACCATTGTCCTTTATCATCTCATTTTCTCCCATGTGTACTGTATGTAGGTTAGGGTATTGTATTATATACAGGATATGCTTATGTTTACCTTACTGTCTGGCTTTATTGTGGGTAGTTTTACATGTTTCCTTGTTTGAATGTTTTGTCAACATCAGTGCTGTGAGGGTACATGTGTGTATAATGCCAAAGATAGCCGGAGCATGAGAATCTGTGGAACACGAAGGATACAGCATAGCCAGCTTGATCTCTCTTAACAGCATAACCATATCAAAGTTCAGACAGGGCAGATGGGATTAAGTTTGCAATGATCAAACAAATACAATTCTAAATACTGGCACTGGATATTGTTCCATAGTGTGGGTTGGGTGAGTGATAAGCTTATGGGTGGTATGACTAAAGATTTTCACTGTCAGATTCAGCTGAATATAATAACCAAATACTAAGCTTTTGAGTCAGGGTAAGAAATGTAATTTCCAACATTTTTTTCAGATGACCTTAAAAAATGGTAAAATAACAGACGAATTCCTTTGTTTTCATACCATGGTGTTGTATTTTATCTCCAGAATTACAGTTTAATTTTGTTTTACTTGATGTTGTCTCGCTGATGTTTGACTGTTGTTTGTTTCATATTGGAAATCGTTTCTCCATCTAATATTTTACTACATGTGAAATCAATTTTGCAACATCATGACAACTAATGTGGAAAGTTTTATGTACCAAACAGTGACTTTATTATACTCTCTATTCCCAACTTCAGTCAAGGGTGACGGAGGAGGGGGAGTTCCTCCCACTGGACAATACCGACATCAATGTTGGTTTTGACACTGGCACCGACCGCATCTTCTTGGTCTCGCCAGTGACAATTGTCCATGAGATCAATGACGAATCACCCTTCTTTGAGATTGACCGAAAGACCCTGGAGAACGACTCTGAGTTGGAGGTGGTGGTTATACTCGAGGGAATGGTGGAGGCCACAGCCATGACCACACAGTGCCGTAGCTCCTATCTGGCCTCTGAAATCCACTGGGGACAACGATTTGAACCAGTGCTCTTCGAGAGGAAAGACTGCTACCAGGTCAGAAAGGAATAACAGAGATATACAGGAAGTGTATGGATCCTTCCCTTTCCACGGTGTCTGTAGTGGTATCAATTGTTTTCTGCTCTTTTTCCAGGTGGACTATTCGTTCTTTCATCGGACCTATGAAATCCCAGACACACCTTCATGCAGTGCTAAAGAACTGGCTGAGCAGAAGTACATTCAAAGCTCACGCTCGTCATTCTGCTATGAGAACGAAGTGGCTCTGCAACTTGTGTCCCCTGATGATGAGCCTGACCAAGACGCTGAGTGTCCCTCCCCACTGACCCGAAGGCAGTCCCTAGCAGAACATCTCCATTATAACTGAACCCATGTGATAGGAGGCCTTAAGGAACAGGAAGAGACAGGAAGTTACCCTTTAGGTTTGGAGGAGGAATAGAGTGGGTTAGACGGGTAGGAAAGAGCAGACCAAGACATACAGGATTAAAAGTAGATTGGGCCATGCATTTGCTAGCGTCAGAATAAAGGATAGGGAGTCCAGAACACGAGAGATTCAAATGATCTGTTGGAATTTTTAAAGGTTTGTAAGTTTTAGAGAAGCACTCCTCTACAGATTAGATTACAAAGAAAAATAGAAAGGATATGAACAGATAGAGATACTCTCAGAGGTTTGGGTCAGTCTACAGGGAAGGTGGGTGACAACAATGTCCTAGTTGTCTGATTGGTCCTGGCAATCTTTCAAAATCACTGAAAACTCGTCTGCAAAGTCTCACATCTGGCCCATTGCTACCACAACACGCTCATCTCGCTCTAATGCCTGCCAAGCAGAACAGGCAACAGCATTCCCTTGTGGCTCTAACCTGCAACTGCACCCCAGTTGTATATTCTGCAAACTGTGACCTCTATCTGAAGAAACTTCTGTGTGAAATGAATGGTAGTGTACTTAGTGAGGTACAACTCAGGAATGTCTTCCACTATGATGCTGATTTATCATTTTAATGCTTTATTTTCTTATGGTAAGTATGGATAGTGCACATTGTAAACTCTGAGCTTGAGACAGGGGTCTGATGAGAATGCAGTTGAGGCTAGGCTATTTGTAAAGCCAAAGCAGAGGACCAGTAACATGGAGAAACTGCTGAAAACTAGCAGCGGTTTTGGGCAGTTTCTTTTCCATGATACTTGCTGGATTTTTTTTTCTCTGTGTGTACTGCAAAAAATGTTCAATGATTGTAACATGTGCTTTATTTCATCTAACATTCAGCGTTCAGGTAAATGACGCAGTCAGGGGAGGCATGGTAGTGTTAGTCATTTTCAAATCACTACAGCGCTGCACAATGACAGATGACGACGGCTGTGTCCAGATCAGTTAATTACCATATATGCTTGCACTACTATCTACAGTATCTTCTCACATTGCTACAATCAACCACACTTTATTGTTTTGTTTTGTGACTCTTAGATTCTAGCACTTAACGACTATGACACATGGCACATGGGAGACCCTTGATGGTTTAGATTGAAGCAAAAGGGGTTGCTCTCATCAACTCAGTAAATGCACCGGAGGTCTACAGTCACCTCCAACAACGTGAGAGCCTAACTGAGCTGAACAGAGTTGCGTCTGGCTTGCTGATGCTGTATCTCTGAGAATAAAACAACTGTCTAACATCTTCCCCAGGTGGATGAGGACTGAACTGGAAAGTACAACACATTCATAGTAAATAATTTGGTATTTTTGTGCCCTTTAACTCATCTGGCATCCTTCTCTAATTGTGGAATGATCCAGTTGGTTTCTCTTAAAAATTGTGAGAACAGTGTAGTGAGTGGTGCCTTCATAACAAACTGGATATTTTGCATCTCACCCTTCATCTGAAGCAGTGAATTTCATATTTAAGACGTGCTTAAAGCTAATTCTTATTGTTTTTATTTGCATAATGCTATGCAAGAGTGTTTTTTTTCAGTCACTTTAATATTTACAGTACGTTGGTCAAAGTAGACAAAGATGTCTATGCAAATTAATTACTGTGAATCTGCTCAGTAACTGAGTCTCAATATAAACATGCACTGATAACAGAAAAATGCTTGTAGCTGTATTGTACTCCATGTAATAGTTGAAGTTTGTAGTTATATTGCAAAGCACCGGCAATGTTATTGTTTATTTTAGATCCTGTAATGATTTGGAGTAAATTACGTCACCTAATTATTTAAGTGTTTCATTACCACGGTGTTGGTGTAAAGGAAAATAACTTGGTGTCATGAATGCTATCACACGATATAAGGTGCTGACCAATAATCAGACTGACCAACGCACAGTCTGAGAACTTGTTATTTGCACAAGAGTAATACGGGGAGACTAATATCACTAATGAAGCTCTACGACAGCACAGTAGTGTTGCTGGGTCAGCACAGGTTAACCTCAGTAAATCAGTCGCAGTGTTTCACTCCAGTTATTGAAAGATTTTTGTTATGGTAACCTCTAGGTGGATGGGTGGGGGGGTATTGATAAAATATTATCTGTTACACTTACTTTTAATGCTGTTCAATGTTTGTGTCCTCCCTTGCATTTCTCCTTAATGGCAACCATGTTCTATTTTTAGGCTGCACAGTGGGTCATGTTGTTCACCCTGCCTCCACTTCCATGAAATGCAACTTGACCTTTTAGCACCATCACTTTAACAACAATAGCACTTTTTACACACCTGGGAAAGAAATAGACAGATGGATTATTTTGGCATTTTACTGGTTGCTTAGCATTCACAACTCACATGACATATACTACATTTTTTAAATCCTAGGTATTTGTAATAGTGTAAAATACATATTTTACACAGTGTAAAATACATAATATACTATTATACTTCAAACATTTTTATTGAACTAGTGAGATGAAACCAATAAAAACTGTACCTACCTTTCTTAGGTTGTTTTTCAAAAGAGAAAGGGAAACCTCTCTTCTCCAACATTGAAATGTAATTTCAGAGCTGCCTCAGGCACAAAGCACTTCCAAATGATACTGAACTGTGTTGTATAGCCAATAAAACACAGCAATTGAATAGAAATTATTGGTTGCTTCTTTATTTGCTCTCCTAGAAGCTCTCCTTGTAGCTCACATTGCACTCAAAGTTTTATATTTAATATTATTTGCAACAGCTGTATATTTTCACTCATGGCCTTGTCTATCAGAATACTTTTTGGAGTTAAACCTTGAAAGGAAAGAAGATATTTTTTTCAGCAATAAGTGGAAGAATGTTTCATTTTATGTAAATAAAACAATACCCGAATGAATGACTGAATTGCACAACCTTGACAGTTAAAGGAGTAAAGTGAATGTATTAAATTTTTGATTTCTGCATACTGTGTTGTCAAAATAACATGCATGCCAGAAAATAGGTCTGACCTATACCCTACCACTGAGGCACATTACATATGTAATTGATGTAGAAATACAAGTGAATTTCCCTGCTGTAGGATCAATAAAGTTAATCTTATCTTATATGATATTCCTAGACAGTAACAGTATTTGTATCTCGCTTTTTAAGGCTTGGTTCTACTTTTTTGTCAGTGTAACACGCTAAAAATTGCAAACACGCTAAAAATTGCAAAAACCTGTTACATTCGTATAGCAAAATATATAAATGAATGCATATTATTATGATAATAATTACATAGATCTCTTATAAATACTGCTAAACGTATATTTTAATTTGACAAATAGATAGTATGTTATAACCCACTTAGGCTACGAGCTTCTCACAGTTTTCGATGGTATCTCACTATCTTCATCTGCAGATGAAGTTGCTCCCTTATAGTTGGTTAAAGAGTTTGTTCTTAACTTGAGCTAACTGGAAAGTGTCATGAAACAATTGTTGTGATTTGGCGCTATACAAATAAATTGAAATTGAATAGCAGTTAATGTACGTGGGCCTACCACACTTAGGCCAAGTATTTTGTTTTGTGGATATCTTTTTTCTACATGGCATTTTACACAGTTTACAAGATTAACGATAAGATTTAGCTGTGACCCTTACGATATTTTTACAGTGGTGTAAATATTTACCGTTATCCCCAGAACCCAGCTGGTACCTCGGGTACTCAGGTTTACTCAGGATTTTCTGAGATGATCTGAATCACGCGCCTGGAGTCAGATCATTCCTGGCTAACCGTCGGTTGTGTTTTGATGGGGGATTCCAAGTAACCTGATCCCAGATCTGTGTCTGCGGACACTCGTCGCCACAGAGTGGTAAACAAAGGGCGCGCAAATCTCCCTACTTTAGCGCGAGAGTACCGCACGAGCACCTGCTGCAGCGTTCCAGTTGGATGTTTCGCACTTCACTCACGGTAAATCCCGCCTCTTGTCTGTTAGCATTGGCTAACGGCTGAGATTCTGGTGCTTCCATTAACGCCATTCGTCATCGCACCCGTTTGATGCCAGCCCTGGGGCGGAAAGTTCCCGTCGCATTCATGAGGCGGGTCTACCGCTCGGCCGTATATTTTGATTGGACTTATTTCTCGCTAAGGCCTTGCTAAAAGTCGTCTTCTCATACTCGGTTGGTCCCCTAGCCGGAAGCCCCCTCTTTGGGACTGAAGCCGTCGCCTTGCCCTCACCGCTCTCTGCCTATTTTATTCTCACCGAGAGAAGTGTGAGTGCGGCTTCACTGGAGCGGTGCAATGATAAAAGCCGCATATGCGGTAGGCAACACACCTATCAGGCAGGAAAATACCGGAGAAACAGCCTCACCCCGGTTCTTCTCGCACCACAGCCTTATCCACTACTTGGAGCGGAACCTGAAGGTGAGACATTTAATTGCCTTTACTCTAATCCAACTCGTAACTAGCAAATGTAATATCCTCAACGTATCATATTTCAGTGGAATTGCTTAACCTCGCTAGGTTGGTCCAAATGCGGTGATATAACGTCTAAAAAAGAAACGTTTGTGAGACCGGAGGCGTTTATTCCGTTTTGATATTTATGCAGTCGTTCGAGGAAAGGCTAACATCGAGATGACCAGAAGTCTGGATAAGGAAAACTGTCGTAATGGCCACATTGTGAGGGATTTCGACCCATATAATTATAAGGTGTAGGCCCTCTGTGATCTTTGTGTGATAGAGGCTAATAATATTAATAGTACCTAGCTCTTATTCTCAGTGAAAATGGCTTGGGTTTGTGGCTGCCACATGCATGCGCTTCACAGTCAATTAAAGGCTGGGCCCCATGTGATTGTTCATGTCTTATGCCGAAGGTGTGGTTGCCTCCGTCAGATTTTCGGAACTGGAGCTTCAGTCCTAAAATGTAGGTAGCTAATTTATAGGGGTCACGCCGCAGCTGTATTCTTCTGCAGCCGCATTGTAGCTATTATAGCCGGTGGCTTAATAATGTCACCTCTCCTCACTGTCTGCTCAAGTACGCAGATGCCACAATCATCGCCGATGCAATTCGCATAAACGCTGAGAGAAGCGGCTCTAGCTCCCCCACCCATTTAATACACGCACAGTCACGCGCAGGCACCCACACATTAACTACACACACACGTACATAGATAGGACACACAAGACCCCCCGCAGTGAATGACCTCGGCTGAAACTCGGAAAGTATTGTCTCCGGGCTGCTGCTCAGTGTTCAGGGTGTTGCTATGGAGGAGAGCAGTCGGGTTTTGGCAACTCCAGCTGCTGCAGGACGAGTTCGCTGGTCAGTCCAGGCTGTACTGCGACAACCTGTGAGGTCTCCGTGTATGTGTGTGGGTAAAGACTGTGCTGTAGGGGAATCATTAGCACTGATGGACCATCCTACAGTGCAGCTTTAGGGTTTTGCTCTGTGATCACTGTTGGTCATAACAAATTATTTATGATGGCTGTGACATATTTACTATTAAAGGTAATTTAACTGTGGACATTCTGGAAGTGTTACTCTCATCACAGTAGCTTTGATTTCTTTCCGGTTTGTAATTTTATGTTTATATTTAATGTTAGGGTTGGTGTTATTCTATATTTATCTTGGAGTTCGTAAAACCTTCTAAAAAGGTCAAAACCAACAGTGAACTGATGAAGTATAGCATGAGTAGCCAAAGCCTGGTATGTAGTTCATTCCTCTCATTTGTTAACAATAAACAAAATATTCAGTTTTTCCAAATGTACCAGCCTTTAACAAAGGATGTACAGCTTTTCCTCAGCTGTCACTGAGGAGTCACATATTTCCATACTGAGTGACTGGGTGGTGCAGACACTTTTGTTAACATGTTTACTCCACGCCCAGCGTCACATTGGAGTAACAGGTATGGTTAAGGCAGGGTTGGGGACCAGGCCCTGTCATGAACAGACAAAGCAGAAAAAACTGAGACTGTGATGCATTGCAGGAATCAAGCCAGATGACATACCTGTTGAGGCATGGAGACACCTAATTGTTAGCACAGACACACACTCACACACACACACTGCAGGCCAGTACAATAGCCTCCCTGTTGGATCAAAGTTGACATTTGCTCCATCTCAAGCATGCTTCATCCCCTGTGGTTACTTAACACAAGCATGTGCCAGCTCATTTCCTCCACAAACCCTAATACAGATCATCTTAATGATCTGGAGCACATCGTTTAGATATCATCGCTTCATCGGCCGGCTCATCATTCATTCAAACAGAAAGTGAATCTGTCAGCAATTGTTATGCATCTTTCCAGCTGGCCTGTTTGAAGGAAAGTTGTTTATCTGCGTTGGTCGAAATTAATGTCACCAAATTCCATAGACTCAGAAGAACCTGTCCCTTAAATAACCACCTTTAAAGTCTCTGCAGTAACTAATAAATAACTTCCTTTAATATAAATAATGATAACCTTTTCACTGGGTTTAATCTGGTTACTTAAATTAGTAGATTGTGAGCTGCATGTGTGCCAGTCGCCTTGTGCTAACATTCACTGGGTTATTATCTTTATTGGTGTGATTGATAACATTTTCAATACTGATTCGATGACAAATTATTTTGTCAAATCACTGTTTGGACAAAGTCAGCAAATTGTGGCAAATACCAATCCAAGAGACCACGTAGACATCTTAAATATCTTCTTTTCTTAGACAATTTCATACCCCCAAATATTCTGTTTGTTACCACACAGACTAGAATATTCATATTTGAGAATTGTGACTTGGTGATTTCTTTTGTCTGTTTTTGTGTGGGGAAAAGTCATAAATTGATTATGAAATTAGTGCTGATTAGTTTTCTTTTTGGCCAGCAGCTCATCCTGGACTGAGCAACAACTAGTGCCTCTGAAATGATGTCATTCCTACTAACTTCGGTGGAAAGGTTTAAAGTCTGAAGTTCTCTTAACTTTCCTGACAGAATCACTGCTGCACATTACTGCTTAGTTGTCAGAGTAAATCTAGAAACATCTCTTCGTAGTACTATGGTCTCTCGTGCTCGAGAATACCCTCATGTTTTAGAGTAGCAACCACTTCTAGCTACTGTCAGCTCATCTTTCACAGGATACTAAATCCTAAGGCGAACCAACATTTTGGCTCCACTAGTTCTCAGTGAGTTTAATATCTTCTTAGTCCAGTGGCCTGTAGTAGAAGGATGCTTCACTTTCTTTCAAGAGATTCAGTCCATTTCGATCCTCTCTCTCTCTCACTGCTGTCCCCTTTTTTTCCCTTCTTCCTCGCCATCCCTTCCCCCTCACACTGTCATGTCAGTTTACCCAGTCGATTGATGTATCTTGCTCTTTCCAACCATCCACCCACTGATGTCTCTGTCTGTCTTTCTTCCTCCCTTCTTCTTCTTCCTTGGCCTGTGTCTTTCAATTAGGCCATCCCTGACCCAATCTAAGCAGGAGATGGCCTGCATGCTTGCGTGCTACTGCTGCCCTTACTTTGTGTGTGTGTGTGTGTGTGTGTGTGTGTGTGGTGGGGGGGGCACATGGAGTATGTATGCGTGTATCTCAACACAAAATCGCATCAGTGTCGCTGTCCGTCAGGCCTTAGCATCACCTACAGCTCTCCAGTTTTAACCCTCCCACAAGGCCCGAGGCCTGTGAAGAAAAAAATGGCTCACCACAGGCTTACTTTTTATTATTCTCCTTTGTTGTGTCTCATGTTCTTTTTGCAAACAGTGCCAGTAGAAACATGACCAGGCCAACAGGGGGCGGCGCCAACGATGTCACCCGCTTCCTGTCATCAGGAGTGGGGCCCGGATCTCCCACTTCCAACTCTATGTTTTCTGCAGCCAGTCAGGCCGACTGGGCAGCTAAGAGGCTGGTGTGGGTGCCGTCAGAGAAGCTTGGCTTTGAGGTAAGCGAGCATGGTCAGCTCATAAGGGAAATGGACAACTTTTTGGTTTTTGTCTCCAGCAACCACCAACATCCTAAATGTGAAGAGCTTAAACAAGAGAGAATTTCAAGGCTGAATGAAGTTTATTTTTACAACTTGTTTTCACATTCCTGTCCCACATTATCTAAGTATTAATCCTCTGGTAAATAATTAGCCCCAAGTGTGTGCCTTTGACTGAAGGTGTGTCACACAGGTGAGGCAAAGCAGCATGAGGCGTGTGCATCTTTATGTGTTGTATTATCATATCTTATGAGGTCTTTATCCCCACGACAAAGCTCCACTTCCCACGCTTTCCTTTGTCCTATTGGATTTTTTCTAATGCTTTCTGATGATGCTTTCTAACACATTTAGGCCTTATGACTATCACAAGGCCCTTGTCACAGTTTTAATTTGTTCCACTTTTCCTTGGTGCTTGCATAATGCACATTACAAGTTTTCATTGGTGCATATTGTAGGATATGACATATGAATTCGATGTCCTGTCTCTGTGTCTCTGTCTCTCTGCTGGACTGGTTTCATAGAGAGCTCTATGAATAGAACAATACTCTCCTTCAGTCTCCTAATGTTAAGGAGGCCGTTGTAGAGACACTGACTTCATAGTCATACAGTCATGATCTGGGAATGGTACTGTTGGACAAACACACACACAAATGCACACATTCATACTGTATTACACAGAGAGAGAGACACACAAACACTCTCGCTTTCATCCAGTTTAATATTCTGAGCATGTATTTCAATCTGTGACTAATATTCACCCACGCAGAGGCAAACACAGACGTGCACATATTTTTTGTGTTGTGCATGTCAAGTAGCAGAGAGAATAAAGCAAAGCAGGGTCCTGTGACCTGGTCAGAGATGGAGTTCATTACTTCCTGTCCTAGAAGCACAAGACCAACAGCATGACACGAGAGCCCCACTGTTCCATGTTCTGTCACCGTCTATTCTCGTCTGCTGTCAGATACAGTGATCACTCATATTCTAGTGATCACTCATACTCTAAAGCTCACTGGAACAGATTCTGATAAACGTTTTAACAAATATATTGTCAATCTTTACTTCATTTTAATTGCAGGCTTGTTGATCTACTGTAGAGTTAAAGGACTAGACCAGAGTTTTCTGTATTATAGTCCAATATCTATTAATCTGCAATTAAACTACATTTATTTTGACATTTTTTGAAAGCACACCAATTTTTGTTAAAATTTATATTCTATCTTCTGTGTGCTATTCAGTTTAGTGTTATTTTTAGTCAAAGTTACTTCATTACAGTCATTGGGACTGTAATGTGATTCCAGAACAGGCATCATATGCAAATTCTGTAATGATCTGAGACTTCTTTCAAATGCAAGAAGTTATTAACTTCGTCTTAATATTTTCAAGAGATTGCTTCTTTGGTACCTGATCTTAAATCTTAAAATGTTGATGCAGACATGATGTTCACTGTGTTTTCCCTATATGCAGCATGTATCTACTACTGCACTGAACAGAAACTCTTCCTTCATCTCCCATGCCGTCTTTGTTAAATCTGTCTCTCCTTCTACCTCCAGTCGGCCAGTATTCGGGAGGAGCGTGGCGATGAGGTGGAGGTTGAGCTGACAGACAGCCAGCGACGGGTCACTCTGTCCAGGGAGGAGGTTCAGCGGATGAACCCACCGCGCTTCAGTAAAGTGGAGGACATGGCTGACCTCACCTGCCTCAATGAAGCCTCAGTGCTGCACAACCTGAGAGAGAGATACTACTCTGGCTTGATCTACGTGAGTGTGCAAAATAGTGAACCCACGGCATCAAGGGTGCTGGGTCTCATACATGCGCACTCGTGTGTGTGTTTATGTATGCACATTCATGCTGCAATGTTGTCCACTTGCATGTGTTAGCAGTTAGCTCCTATGGCATCTCCTGTGTAACTGATACGGGGTGGTAAGAGAGGTTCATTTTACAAAGTTGTTGATGTGCATGGTGGCACTTGGAGGCATCTCAAATTTCTCCTGCAGAAATGATATCAGTAGGATGAAAGTCATAGGGATGTAAGCCAGCAGTAATTGACATACCCAAGAAACATATAGTGTGTGCAGTTAAAGTAGAACAATACCTAAGCAGTTAGATGAAGCTTTCTGTTCATGGAGTGAATGATGGGAGGACGAAGCTGAGAGGAAATATTGAGCGATGGACAGAGAGGAGGCAGGTTAAATTGTTGAAATAGCTTCGAGAGGTGTATTACAAAATGACGTTCATCCATTACATTCTAGACGTTGACTACAGTTGGAAAGCATAAAAACAATGCTAATGTCTCGGTGAGGATTGACACTGAGGTGAAATGATAATCACTTGCTGTGTTTATATGAGCCAGATGTTCCTTTCTGAACCCTATAAAAATCCACCTGTTCAGAGATGTGGGCTCTGCGGTGCAGGAGTATCTGATTACCTGCAGTTTATTTATTTTGATTATGGTTAAATGTGTTTTTATGTGGCTGATTTTTTAAATCTTAATTTTTTTTAATTGTGTCCTTTTTACTTAGATCATTAATCTGGAAGTGGATGACTGATTGTTTGCTTGGCTGAAAGCAGTTTAACTGACAGTTCCCTGAATGTTCAGGGGAAAAGATGTTCTGTCTTCCTGCGTCACATTAAGTAACCAGGTCGAATGGTTTTGAAATGTATGATATATGGAATCAAGTATATGACTTGAGCGGCATGGAGTGCTTGACAGCCCTTTCTGTTTATTGCTGTGCTTTCTGCTGAGGCAACGGTTTAATAAGAGTATCTTGCATTTATCATAATAGAGAAGCAAATCCACCTGGAGTTGCTGACAGTGACCTTGAAAGTAGCGGAAACCACTCAGCGATGTGACTGAGCATTTGAAAATAGCAAAATAAGAAGGTTATCAAACAGAACTTTAACAAATTGTGCAGTTTTATTCAAATTGTTTGTGAAATAAATGGCTCCACGGATTATATTATGAGGATAAGGTCAATGTAAATCTCTGCTCTGTGTGTGTGTGTTTTCCAGACATATTCAGGGCTGTTCTGTGTGGTGGTGAACCCTTACAAGAACCTGCCCATCTATACAGAATCCATTGTGGAGATGTACCGGGGCAAGAAACGCCATGAGATGCCCCCTCACATTTATGCCATATCAGAGGCTGCCTATCGCAGCATGCTACAAGGTACTCTACACTATCTGTGAGCTCTTACATTTGACCAACCTACACATCTGCTGTCAGCTCAGCAACATGGTGCTGAATCTTGTCTGTGATCTTTGCTCACTGAGCCACTCTGTGGACACTGTTTGAAGGTGTGGTATATGCTTGACTAGTGACTGTTATCAAAAGTCTTAAAAATGAAGACAAATAAAAAGGCAAGACAGTATTTTTCACTAGAGTTTTATAGGTGTGGCACTCCCTGTATTGGGTAGAGCCAGGGAAAGTGTGTATTTGTCATGGTAATCATAGTTACCACATATTAGACTTGTAACAACATCACTGCATGACAGACATGTTCGAAGTCCATTGTGTCATGTTGACTTCATGACAGAGAGAATTCCCACATTTTAATGCAGTTAAGGGCCGATTGAGTAACATCTCTGCCTCAGGGCGGCTTCCTCAGATAACATGATGGGACAGATGAGACTCTGTGTCTACTCGACACCTCCCTCAGGGTAGGCTGTAGGTGTGTTGCCACAGTGATTGAACCTGTAGGACCAGTATGAATTCCTCTAGACTGAGTGCATGGGAATCTTAAAAACCAAATACAAGTAGTCTTACGAACAGCGTCCACCCATTGACTACCAGTGTTGCATAGTTTGGCAGCCTAGAGAGACCAGTTCAGCTTCTCTCTACGGTGGTAATTAGTGAAGGAGTGGCTCACATGTTAAGAGTCGGCACAGTCAAAGGGCAAGTGAAAGGCCATCTATACACATTTAATACGCATTACCCATCAAAAGTTGAGGTGTGATTCCCCATAAAAGTGTAGACACCCTTCATGCCTGGTTAGTTGGGGGTGGAGTTTTGGTGTAACATGAACCAAACCAATGACATAAATAACTTCCTCACCCCCATTCAGGACCTTACGGTGTGTTATTCCGAGGAATCGCCTGTCAACGTGCTTAGACTTTCAAAGAGCGTTGCGATCCTGGTAGCTGTTTGATGTTGACTTTCCTATCTTGTCAGCTATGTGTGAAACCGCATTGTGTCGCTCAGTGCCAGAAATGTAGAAAACAACATTTAATTACTTTAAGAGGCTGCGATTAAGATTTGGAAAAAAGCACATGACAATAATCAGTCAGTCAGTGTGTCTGTCCATTGATCTGCCTGTCTGTCTACTTACCTGGCTACCTGCTAATTTGTCCTCACATTGTTTTTTTTTTCTTCTATAGACAGAGAAGATCAGTCAATTCTCTGCACGTGAGTAACCTATTGCAGGACTTCTGTGTGAATGCTTTGTAATTTCCTGTGTGACACTTATAACGTCAAACATTCTGTGCTAGTGTGTGTGTGTAGTGGTGAGTATCAATACTTCAATACACACGAGCACACATAAACATAACTATGTAGTTTTCTTCAGCTGAGTTCAGTTCAGTTGAGTTCACATCTTCAGTTAAAAGTCAGGCCTGTGATGTGAATCCATCCTCCTGTCTGTTTGTACTCATGGTTTTTCAAAATACCTGCTTGCCTGAGGGCCCGCCATCCGTCTCCCTGTCATTATTGTCTTCCTGCCAGACTCTTCCTGTCATTGTAAAGGAACCCACTTTAGGTTCATCTTGAAGCAGTGTATTTTGAGACAAGACATCAGCTTCTTTTAGATCTTTTACAGCTGTTATTTTTACTCCATTCTCCTTCGTTCTTCTCCAAAAGAAACAATACTGATGCAGTCTGTGTCCTCCACACCTGCTTTTTGTTTAGACCTGTGGCTTTAAATGCACTGCATGGGCTCTAAATTTACTGAAGAGATGACTGTGTATTTGGCCACTTGTTCCTGTGTGCTCTCTCCCTTTTAAATGCTTCTATATACAATTTATAATTGAGACCATATGTTTTTTGTATTGTATATATGCATCTTTTTTACCCTGTTTTTTAAGTCTGTGTGTTTGTGTGTATTCCAGAGGCGAGTCTGGAGCTGGGAAAACAGAGAACACAAAGAAAGTTATCCAGTATTTGGCTCACGTTGCCTCCTCCCATAAGGGTGGCACTCTGGGTAGGAACAAGGAAGCTGTGCAGGTATGTCGCAGTAGAGACACCACAGAAGTAAGAATAAAAGAGAAGCAGCTGAAAAAACAACATACAAAGAGAAGGGAAACTTTCCAAGAAGTTTAAGAATGAAAGGGCAGCAGAATAACAGAGATGGTGAAGAAGTGATATAGAAACACAAAAAAAATAATTTACCAATTCATGACAAAGAACTTTAACAGGACAGGGAAACCTGTGAAGTTCACTCATTATCACGTTGGGTCTTGTGCAAACAGAAATGTCAAAATTACATTTTTCATGGGGAGTTTGGACTCCAAGTATTTCTTCATGTTCAGCTGTCCGCACTCACTTCATAGACTCTTGTAGTCACAATGAGGTTGGATTGAGAGCTTTCAGTGTGCATTTAGGCGTATGTATTGTTGAAGTTTAGACACAGCCAGGTTAACTGTTGCCCCCTGCTTCCAATCTTTATGCCAAGATAATTGCTTTCCACCTCCAAGAGAGTGGTAAATCTAAGTGTCAGAAAGAAAGTGAATAAACATATTTCCCAAATGTGATTTTTATTCCTTCAACCTAAAATAACCCACGCTTGTTTTAGTGTTTTCAGTGGTGATTTCATTTCTTCCCTATCCCAATCACAAATTACTGAACCTCAATCACATCACTTCCCTTTTCATTGATTTAATCATACTGACTGATCTCTGTGATACTATAATGGGCTTTCTGCAGATACTATTAGTTTAATCTTACCTGGCCTTGGAGTGGATTTTTTTCTTTTGATCGGTACTCTTTTTCTGTGTTTTCTCAGCATTTTTCCTTGCCTTCCTTACCTTCCTTCCTTCCTGTGCTTGTTTTTCCCCTCATTCTCTCCTTTGCACTGTCTTCTCTTTTTCCTGCATGTTCAGATGGATGGCTCAAGGTCCTTAACAAGAGGCAGTACTTTGGTGAACAGGGTGAGTTGACTCTATCCTGATGCCCTGTCTGTCCTGTGCTTTTTCCCCATCCTATTTCCTGCTTAATGAACTCCACAGTGATGCTGACTAACCTCCAAAACCTTTAACTGGCAGAACTGATGCGGTTCCTCATAACAGTGAAGCTTTGTACATTATATGTGATTATGCTTGTTTGTATTCCTTTGTTTGTTCTTATTATTGGTGTCTTATTTGTCTTTTTTGTTTGTTTGTTTGTTTGTTTGTCCATCCCATGCACCCATCCCTCTTCCCCCATTTTATTCCCACAATTCGTCAGGGTATGCAATATGTGAGTATGAAAGTATTCAGACAACTTGGGGTTTGTTTATTGGGGGTCACATTTTGTGAAACTTTCCATGTGGACTATTTATCCGAGCAGATACTGAGAATCATGTCTTCTGTACATGGTGCTTTTCTACTGGGCCTTTATCTGACTTTTTTGTCTGAATTCCTGGGCCTCTAGTTTTCGCACGTTTCATTTTTCTCAGTGGGCTGAAGGTTTGCTTCTCATTGCCAGTGACTTGAGAACGCCACAGGTTTTTACTTACCTGTAGAAGTGTGAACCATTTCTACTGTAGAGGTGGTTTTAATCACACAACCTGCTTGTATGATGTGTGTATGCTGAATGAGTGCAGGTTCCCTTGTGGGAGTGGGTGTGCCTGTGTCGCTGCAGCTGCTCGTGTGTGTTTAGCAAATGAACAAGTGTACACACTCACATACGTGGTTTTGTTAGTATGTGCTGTGTACACATTGTCTGCTGGGCGTTTTGTCACTATAAAAAATGTCAACCTCTTGCTCTCTATATGTTTGTGTATCTGCCTTCAGTGTGGACCTGGCATTCCTTGACAGTATTCATAGTATAACCACCTCCTGTAGCTACAGTGACTCCACTTCACTGGCTGCTGATGCTGCATCAACAGATGCTGCACTGGCAATGCGACATGCAGCAATGCATTGCAGCTAGCTAGAATCAGCCAGTATGTGATGTAAAAACTGCAGCTTCCCGCAAGCCTTGTTCCTCTACATGATGGTTCTCAACTGACTCTTAGTTATCTTAGTTAGTTTGTTTCTATATACTGTCTTTTCTTAATGTGGAACACTAAATTTTTAACAATTAAATGTCAAACATGATTGATGCTCTTGTTATTGATCGCTTAACTAATGAAGGCCCATTCCTCTTAATGACGTTGAGAATCGTTTGTTTCTGGGTCTGGGAATGGGGTGTGTGTGTGTGCGCTCTGGATGCTATTTTGAGCCCTAAAATGCACCATTTTATGTCACTGCTCTTCAAGGATGAGTCATGCAGTTTTTGTTTCACATAACAGATCAGTAGCTACTCCAAAGAGAGCAGGATTAAATGGTGTGTTTTAGTAGACGGAACCCACTGAAGTCTTTTGTTGAGGCTGTTATCTTTGTCATGCTGTGAAGCTGATCTTATGTCTCCCGCTTGTCTCAGGGCGAGCTGGAGAGACAGCTGCTGCAGGCAAACCCCATACTGGAGGCCTTCGGCAACGCAAAGACTGTCAAGAATGACAACTCTTCCAGATTTGTAAGAGCAGACTAGAAATATTAGACAAGCAGATTATGTATATTACCTCCTTAGAGTTCTCAACTGTCATTATCATTACATTTGATTGTTTACTGAAACGTTAAGCCTCTTTTTCTTTCTTCGTCCTCTTCAGGGTAAATTTATCCGCATTAATTTTGACGTGGCGGGGTACATAGTTGGTGCTAACATCGAGACCTGTATCCTTTTACAGTAAGATGCCTCATTCAGCATAGTTGGGCAAAAACACATCCATTTATTGTGACTGTTTGGTTGTTTTCGATGACCTAAGGTGAAACTTTTGGTGAAACCTTTATGAAACGTCATGTTTTTGGGAATACACACTTGTGGGTTGTTCATTTGTAAAAATGTGCATTTTTAAAGGTTGAAATACGTATTGATATGACATATATACTCATTTTAAAAGGGTAAATCAGTAGACGTAGACCAGGACTTCAGTATGGTAGAACTAGTTTTGGCTGTATATCCTGTATATGTCCTTGACCTTATAAAACCAGACCTCCTTGAAAAGTCCCGGGCCACCCGTCAAGCCAAAGATGAGAGGACATTCCACATCTTTTATCAAATGCTGTGTGGGACTTCAGAGGAGACAAAAGGTGAGTCAAAAGTTGGATAAGTGTGATAATGAAATCCTGCTGTATTGCATATCATACTGGATGTTATTTTGCACAACCATTTTTCTATGTCTTCATCTTAATTTAGGTTGTTCAGCTTCAATCTTTTCCTCTGTCTCTTCTTTTTTTCCCCATCGTTAGCGGACTTGCTCTTAGGATCTGCTGATGAGTACCGCTTTCTCACTGGAGGATCCATCCCCCTTCCTGGTCAGAGCGATTCAGAAAACTTCACTCAGACCATGGACTCGATGGCTATAATGGGCTTCACCTCAGAGGAGTCAATGTGTAAGAGAAGGGATGATAGAGAAGAGAGAACATTTGCTTTTCGCGTGGTTGATTTTTGCTGTAAATCACCTTCCCTGTCCCTGTTTTATCTCTCCTCAGCTATGCTTAAGGTGATCTCTGCTGTGCTCCAGTTTGGGAATATTTCCTTCATGAAGGAGAAGAACCAGGACCAGGCCTCGATGCCTGATAACACAGCTGCTCAGAAACTGTGCCATCTGCTGGGCATTAATGTGCTGGAGTTCACCCGAGCCATCCTCACCCCCAGGATCAAAGTAGGTCGAGAGTATGTGCAGAAGGCCCAGACGAAAGAACAGGTAAGATTTCAGCAGTAAAGACATTTTTACTCATACAGATATACTTTTATCTCTGCAGTGTGTATCTAACGGTGTGTCCTTTCTTCCTCAAGGCTGACTTTGCTGTGGAGGCGTTGGCAAAGGCCACATATGAGCGCCTGTTCAGGTGGCTGGTTCACAGGATCAACAGAGCTCTGGACCGCAGACAGAGACAGGGAGCCTCTTTCATAGGCATCCTTGATATTGCTGGATTTGAGATCTTTCAGGTTTGTTCCCATGATGATGGTTTGTTTTTCTGCAGTAAGTCATTTGTTCACATTAAACATAATGGATGATGGTGGAGGTTTGCCTTACCGCAGCATTTGTTCTGACATGTTTGTGATGAATCGATAAAAGCTGTATTTCAAGTGCCTGTGAATGTTTTCCATGATGTCTGCTTTTTGGAGCATAAGTCACAATAAGTATTATGTTCTGACAAGTGTCATGGGCGCATACTCCCTACAACAGCACATACAAGTTTGTGCATGTTTTTCCAGAGGTTACATTACCTGAATCAACACTTTAATGACTCTTTATTTGCTTTTCTAAATCCCACTTCTGCAGCTAAACTCCTTTGAGCAGCTGTGCATCAACTACACCAACGAGAAGCTGCAGCAGCTCTTCAACCACACCATGTTCATCTTGGAGCAGGAGGAGTACCAGCGTGAAGGCATCGAGTGGAACTTCATCGACTTTGGCCTGGACTTACAGCCCTGCATTGACCTCATTGAGAAACCAGTACGCACATATAAAAGCACTTTGCTTTGCTTTTCATAAAGGAACACAAAAGTTATTTGGTGACGAGAGGATAAATGCTAACAGTTTGTATTTACTTTCCATACAAATACTGTGCATTGTTTGGTGATTGTAGGAAAATGGCATGTTGTGGCTTCCACCTGTGACCCACAGAACCTGTTCAGTTCACCACACTCAGCCACACACACAGATGAAGGAGTGAAAGTGAATACAGAAATATG
The DNA here is from genome assembly GCF_020382885.2 of Scatophagus argus. NCBI lineage: Eukaryota > Metazoa > Chordata > Actinopteri > Scatophagidae > Scatophagus > Scatophagus argus. The sequence goes on from NC_058501.1 coordinate 16,199,221, forward strand.
AATAGCAACGTGCCAGCAAGTTTGAATGAATGATGAAGTCCATAATGTGTGTTGTTATTTTCTGTTAGACCCACCCTCCTGGTGTTCTGGCCCTGCTGGATGAAGAATGCTGGTTCCCCCGGGCAACAGACCGCTCATTTGTGGAGAAGCTTTCTGCAGAACAAGGCAGCCATCCAAAATTCTTCCGATCGAAGCAGCCACGTGGAGAAGCTGACTTCTCCATCATTCACTATGCTGGCAAGGTATCCCATCGCTTTATAACATCTTTTATGCCATCTTTCCCGTGAAAACCAAGTCAAAAAAATGTCCCCTACCCTCCATAATGTCTCTAAGGTGAACTACAAGGCAGATGATTGGCTGGTGAAGAACATGGATCCTCTGAACGACAACGTGGCATCTCTTCTCCACCAGTCGTCTGATCATTTTGTGTCAGAGCTCTGGAAAGAAGGTGAGACTGATTTATGCTCTTTCATTCACTACCATGTACAGTTAACTTTCATATGTATATTTTAAAAAACTAAAAATATATACTTTTAACTGAAAAATGTAAATTCCATTCCCTCTCTTTTATTTAGGCCTGTCAAACTTAAATAACATATAAATAACAAACTCTCTGTTGCAAAATATACTAACTTTACTGTATTTCTCTCTCTTCTCTTTCTCTATCATGAAACTATTCTATCTTCTCTGTTGTCTCTTGCTTTCTGCCCATCCCTCTTGGTCTCTCCTGTGTATACTTTTCCCCTTTCTTTCTGTTCTTTTTTTCTTCCTCTCTCCACTTCCTTGGTGCTCACTTCCATCCCTCCCTCTTGCTTTTTTCCTGCATCAGATATTCAAACTCTTCCTCGTGTCTACTTCTTTGACTCCTATGCCACACTGCAGGCTAATGGCTCGGACAGTAGGTTTCTCTCCTCCTCTGAATGTCACACTCACATTCCTCACTCCCACCTCTGTTTGCGCCACTTCTTTGTTTTCTGTCTGCCTAGTTTTTGATTGCAGTGTGACTTGTGTTATTCTTTTTTAGTTGTCTGTGCTGTAGTGTCGTGAGCTGTTACACATTGTTAATTCTTTTTTCAGATTTTCTCTGTGCTGTTAGTTCAGTCGTTGTCTGTCTGTTTCTTTCGCCAAATCTTTTGCTTTGACTGAGAGTGCTGTGATGTGGCTTTTTCCATTTATAAAGAAGTAGTTCTCCCAGGCTTTGTAGTGCTTTGACAGCGTCACACAAACCACATTCAGGATGGCATTGGAGTCATACTGCACCATACCGGTACAAACAAGTGGAGCGTTTTCATGTGTGCAGGCAGAAATGTGACATGTTCTGAGAGTATTGTTAATGTAAATATTTGGCTGATTTTGAGATTGGCAACTTCTTCCTATCACATGTTACAACTGTCAAATCAGGAACATAATAAATCATCGTGATCTTATATTTTTAATGATAGACAGACAAACTTGTTTTCCTGTCTGTACAGACATGCTCAAGGTGAAGCTAGAAAACCTGCTACACACCAGAACTGTCTATGTGTATCTTACTGGCTGATATCAGTGTGCACATAACCTTGTGACTGCATCTCCAATGACCTCCAAATCCATTGTCCACCAGCTGATATCATCTATCAACAGACTTCATAGCAAATGTGAAAACAGCAGGTCTGACAAACTCTCTTCACTCTTCCCTCTGTATTTTCATCCAGTGGACAGGATTGTGGGTCTGGACCAGGTGTCGTCAGGAGAAAACAGTGGGCCGGTCACTTTTGGAGCAGCAGGACTAAAGACGAAGAAGGGAATGTTCAGGACTGTCGGTCAGCTTTACAAGGAGTCTCTCACCAAACTGATGGCCACGCTGAGGAACACCAACCCCAACTTCCTCCGCTGCATCATCCCCAACCACGAGAAGAGGGTAAGACTGCGAGGGAGGGGGCCTGGATGAGGGGGAAAGGAAAAATCAGGTGGTCACCTTTAAATCAACACAAACAGCAGAGGGAAAACGAAAGAAGTGTCTTAAATGTATTTCATTCCTTTCACTTAATCTTGTCTGCTTGTTTTTGCCTCTTGTCTTTCAGGCCGGTAAACTGTCCCCCCACCTGGTTTTGGACCAGCTGAGGTGTAATGGAGTTCTAGAGGGGATCCGAATCTGCAGACAAGGCTTCCCTAACCGCATCCCTTTCCAGGAGTTCAGACAGAGGTGTGTGTGTGTGTGTGTGTGTGTGTGTGTGTGTGTGTGTGTGCGTGCGCATGTGCGTGTGTCTTTGTTTGTATCACAGACTGAACTGTCATAACCATCTGTCCTTCTCACTTTCTCTCTCTCTCACACTCACACTAAATGCTTCATCAAGCACTTTCTCTGGCACCTGCTAATGATCCTTTTTACACCACCTCAGTATCGTGTCTCAAACACACACACACACACAAACACTAAGCAAATCACATTTGTTTTCCAGATATGAGATCCTGACTCCTAATGCTATCCCTCGTGCCTTCATGGATGGCAAACAGGCATCAGAACTCATGGTAAGTCATTTTCAGTAGCTGAAACACAAACATACTGTATAATGATTCAAAAGGTGCAAAACTGGAAACCTCCAACCTCCATTAACTGGACACTACTGCCTCATTCAGATCAAAGCTCTGGAACTGGATCACAACCTGTTCAGGGTGGGTCAGAGTAAAGTCTTCTTCAGAGCAGGAGTCTTGGCTCACCTGGAAGAAGAAAGAGACCTGAAGATCACAGACACCATCATACGCTTCCAGAGCGTCTCCAGAGGCTACCTCGCACGCAAGTAAGAGTCTTACCTTAAAGTTAAACTTGTAAGCTACATTAGGCTACATGTTGTCTTGATTTTCTGACAGTTCTGAGTTGTTATAGTTTTGAAATGCTTGTTGTACGTGAATAGTCAGATTTAGATTTAACTAACTAAATGAAACTAAGCTGACTGGAAAAGACAAACATCTTACACTGTTGAGTTTTCGCTGTAAGGGCAACATGCTTGCTGTTGTTCAGAAGGCAGTTTTGCATTTCACCCTTAAAGGAGCATCAATATTTAATTTTTTGCCAGCCCCTATCAGTGACTCAGGAATAGCAACAGCATTGACAGGTATTTGGCACAGCTTATGGGAGCTTGCAAACAACATAAATAATGAAGTTATATTTTAATCATAAAGGAAAACCAATTGGATTAGTCATTTTAAAAATATAATACGTTAATTGATTCATTGGTTAATCTGTGGTAATACGATTCAGACATAGGAACTTTATTTCTTTAGCATTTCATACACAAAGGCAATTCAAAGTGACTTTTGTAATGTACCAAAAACATAAACAATACATTACAAAATTGCCTCTGGTGATGGGCCTGACTAATAAAACTGCTGTGTTTCAGTTTTTTGCTTAACAACAAAGTATTTTGTAGTGGCAGTCACTGTTATTATCACTGCCTTTCTGAGCAGTGTAAATGTTAGAAGGAAGGTGCAGCACAAGCCATAAAAGGATTTAAGCCAAATCTATCATTGAGTTGTTTTTGTTGATTAATGACCTGCCTGAAGATGTTATTATCTGCAATAGTCTAGCAGAAAAAAAGAGTAAAAGTTTTAACTCATATCTGACTTACTGGTTTGTTTTTATTACTTCTCAGAGCCTTTTTGAAGAAGCAGCAGCAACTGAGCGCTCTGAGGGTGATGCAGAGGAACTGTGCTGCTTACCTCAAACTCAGGAACTGGCAGTGGTGGAGGCTGTTCACCAAGGTACACCAACACACACATGAAATATACAGTAACTCAATCTGCAAATGAGTGCCGATATGACTGACAAGTTTCAGTTTCTTTTATTTAGTTTTTTCAATTTTACTTCTAAAACAGAAAGTTGTGATGATAAAAATCTAGAAAGACAAGTACTGGATTGGGATTTAGAACCTGGCAACAGGAACAATATAATCTTCGATCCCTGACAAAGGAAAGAAAGATAAAATCAGCCCAGTGCTGCAAATAAAATCATAGGGGATGCAGGAATGGGAGCATCCTTCATATTGGTTTCTAACCCTTGTTCTGTGCCAATCAGGTGAAGCCTCTGCTGCAGGTGACCCGGCAAGATGATGAGATCCAGGCGAGGGAAGCCCAGCTCCAGAAGGCCAAGGACAATCTCACCCGAGTGGAACAGCAGTACACAGACCTGGACAGGAAACATGCGCAGGTAAACAAACCTTCACCTTGTCCTGTTGCTTCTCCATCTCTCTGCTGTGAATCAGTGCCCCTTTCATCACTCCTTCTCCTCCTCTTCCTCCTCCTCTGTGTGTAGCTGTTGGAGGAGAAGGCAGTGCTAGCTGACCAACTGCAGGCGGAGGCAGAGCTGTTTGCAGAGGCAGAGGAGATGAGGGCCCGGTTGGCCAATCGGAAACAAGAGCTGGAGGAAGTGCTGGGCGAGCTGGAGAGTCGACTGGAGGACGAGGAGGAGAGAGGCGTGCAGCTGACCAGTGAGAAGAAGAAGATGCAGCAGAATATACAGGTACATACAAGTGAAATATATAAACATAAACTAATACTGACTGACTGTCATTTTTTTCTAATAGATTTGCTTTGTCACCAAAATTAAGAACATGTTACATGAAAACTGAAATTTTATTAAGACTGTCTTTACCTTTTCTTGTCAGGATCTGGAGGAGCAGTTAGAGGAGGAGGAAAGTGCCCGACAGCGCCTCCTGCTGGAGAAAGTCACTCTGGAGACAAAAGTTAAGAGTCTGGAAACAGACCTGCTGAATGCAGTAGAGCAGAGAGATCGACTCAGCAAGGTGGGCATCACATAAAAATGTCTTTATCTTGTGTGTGATTGATCCATCTACGTCTTTCACCTTTTAAACACCACATTTGTACAGTGTGTGTTTCTGTATGTACTTCTTATGCCAAATGGAAAACTTGTGTTTTGAATATTTGTGTATGTGCCTTTATATGTGGTTGTATGTACATTACATGTTATATTGTTGTTTTTCCTCTGAGCAGGAGAAGAAGCAGCTTGAGGAGCGTTTGAGTGAGGTGACTGATCAGCTCACTGAGGAAGAGGAGAAAACCAAAAGTCTAAACAAGCTCAAGAACAAACAGGAGGCTGTCATTGCTGACCTAGAGGGTAACTGTCCTATGGTCTACTGCATTTTCTATGTAGTGAACTGTCCTTTTGATTTGGTTTCATGCTGTGAAAATTGCTGTCAAGTCTTATATGTATTAAGACTGAAGAAGGTACACTGATTTTATGCAAAAAATATTTTGTGTTTTTGAGTTTTTGTGGTTTTGAGTTGACATTTTATTTTAGATTTTAGTTATTTTTCCCCCAAAATTGAGTGAATATGATCTCAGTATTAATCAAAATAATTATCAGTTTAGCCATGGCAAGAGAGGGTTACACTTAAAGGACTACAAAGTCTCAGTCTTGTCACTTACGGTCATTCCATTTCATCAGTCCTTGACTGGTCTTTTCCCTGTCATCCAACATTGTCTCAATAATTTCCCAGTCGATATTATGCGATCTGTGGTCTGTCCCTTCTACACTTGTGTGCAGAGCGCCTCAAGCGTGAGGAGCAGGGTCGCTTGGAGCAGGAGAAGTGGAGGAGGAGGATGGAGAGTGACTCAGTTGAGGCCCAGGAGCAGCTGTCAGACTTAGGCATGCTGGCTGCTGAGCTGAGGGGCAGTCTAGCTCAGAAGGAGAAGGAAATCACCACTCTGCAGGGCCGGTGAGACACCATACGACGCATAACAGACACAGTGACACAATTAAATGCTTATCATAGGTTTTTCACACTATATCGCTCCCTTAACTCTTCAGTCAATCTCTGTTCCTGTCAGGTTGGAAGAAGAAGGAGCACGGCGCGCTGAAGCACAGAGGGCTCTGAGGGAGGCCATGTCCCAGGTGTCTGAGCTGAAGGAGGAAGTGGAGAATGAACGAGGGATGAGGGAAAGGGCAGAGAAACAGAGGCGAGACCTGGGTGAGGAGCTGGAGGCATTGAGAACCGAACTGGAGGACACTCTGGACACCACAGCAGCCCAGCAGGAACTGAGGTAAATGATGAAAACATAAATTTTCACAGATTTAGGCTTTGAAATGGAAGTGGAAATGGTTCAAGAGTGAAAAGGACAGTAGAATAAGAAGGTAGAAGAAAATTATTATTAAATATTTTTAGCATCCCTTTGACTTCCTTGCACTTCTGTCCACGCAGGTCTCGTCGAGAGGCGGAGTTACATGAGCTCCAGCGGTGTGTTGAGGAGGAGACTCGGCGCCACGAGGCCCAGCTGTCAGAGCTCCGAGTCAAACACAGCACTGCCATAGACAGCCTCCAGGAACAGCTGGACAATAGCAAGAGAGTAAGGGGAACACACACATTCAAAAACTCATGTACATGTCTACATGCACCCATCGCACATCATCATCCATGTTCTCTTTTCAGGCACGCCAGTCACTGGAGAAGGCCAAGACGGTGCTGGAGGAAGAGAGGCAGAATTTGATATCTGAGCTCAAGAGCCTCCAAACGGGACGCACAGAGAGCGAGCGAGGCCGCAAGAGGGCCGAGGGCCAGTTGCAGGAGCTCAGCGCTCGATTGGCTCAGGCTGACAGAGAGAGGGAGGAGCGGGAAGAGAGAGTGCACAAACTACAGGTGCAAATGGATACAGTTATATGTCTAGTTGTTGATTATTTACCTATTTATTTATTTGTTTTAATAGTTGTTGCTTTGTATGTTTCCCTCTTTACCAAACCAGATTTTGCTTCTGCAGCAAAGAGATCCTCTTGTTTTTTTTCTGTTAAATTTGTCATTAATCCCCTCTCTGTATATTTTCAGTGTGAGATAGAGACTATCTCCAACAGTTTGTCCTCCTCTGAAACCAAATCCCTTCGGCTCACCAAGGAGGTTAGCAGCCTGGAGAGCCAACTGAATGATGCAAAGGTAACAAAGTGAAACACACGTTAGGGTTGGCCCAGATGTGTTGCTGGGCTTTGTCTTACAGGCACAGACACTTTCAGGGTTTTGTTGACACTCTTGTTTATTCTTCTTTTTCAGGAATTGCTTCAAGATGAAACTCGTCAAAAGATGGCTCTTGGCTCAAGGGTGCGAGCGCTGGAGGAGGAGAAGAATGGACTCATGGAAAGACTTGAGGAGGAAGAAGAGAGAGCCAAAGAGTTAACCCGGCAGATCCAGACCCATACCCAGCAGGTAAATCAGACCCATGTAGGCTGTGTTAAACTCTGCTGCTCCCTTTCTTTGAAGTAGATTTCAATCAATGAATTTGTCAGAACGTAGTCCACAGTGGTAAAAGATCCCTTCAAATTTAAATCAGAAAAACACAGTAGAAACATTAGATGTGTGCATTTCAGTTTTTCTTCTTTCTACACACCCCTGACACACACACCCCCCTTCTGCTCCGCCCCTACAGCTGGCAGAGGTCCGTAAGCAGTCAGAGGAGGTGAACACTGCGGTAGAATCCGGAGAGGAGATGCGCAGAAAACTCCAGAGAGAGCTCGACAGCGCCATCCAGAGGGAGCGACAGAGGGAGGAGGAGAAGGAGAGAGTAGAGAGGCAGAGGGAGCGACTGAGGGAGGAAATAGAGGACATGACGTTGGCCCTGCAGAGGGAGAGACAGAACTGCACGGCGCTGGAGAAGAGGCAGAAGAAGTTCGACCAGGTCCGAACCTCATCAGTTTGCTCCCAATCAAAAGATGCCGAGTAGATTTACCTAAAGAGTCTCCCCATGACCTTTTTGTCTCCTTCACCCCTTCAGTGTCTGGCAGAGGAGAAGGCGGTGAGCGCTCGGCTGGCAGAGGAAAGGGACAGAGCAGAAGCAGACAGTCGAGAGAAGGAGACCAGACACCTGGCACTTTCCCGAGCCCTGCAGGTAAAATAACTGCAAGCCTACAGAAATGTTTGTTGTGTATCTGCGGCTGTGGTATTTAATCTTCATCTGTATTTCTGTGTGTAGGAGGCCCAGGATCAGAAGGAAGAGCTAGAGAGGGTCAACAAACAGCTCCGTCTGGAAATGGAACAGCTTGTAAACCAGCAAGACGATGTCGGCAAGAATGTAAGAGTCTTCCCCTCCGGACTCCCCAAGTTTTCTGTGTTTTTTCAGCGTCTCATATCTACATATCTGTGCTAGGTCCACGAGCTGGAGCGGACCCGCAGGGCCTTGGAAACAGAAGCCCAGAACCTGCGAGTTCAGACTCAGGAGCTGGAGGAGGAGCTTTCAGAAGCAGAGAACTCAAGGCTGAGGCTGGAGGTCACCCTGCAAGCGCTTAAGGCTCAGTTTGAGAGGGAGATAAGCACCAGTGAGGAGAAGGGAGAGGAGAAGAGGAGGGCGCTAAGCAAACAGGTAGAGAGAGGAAATCACAGGACGGGTTGTTGCGGTTCTCCTCTCTCTCTAAATCACTCACCTGATTTTTCTTATGTTCTCCCTATGCCAGGTGAGGGAGTTGGAGATTCAGCTGGAGGAGGAGAGAAGTCAGCGGTCTCAGGCCGTTTCATCCAAGAAGCAGCTAGAAGCAGAACTGCAGGAAACTGAGGCCCAGTTGGAGACATCCAGCCGTGGAAAAGAGGAAGCTGTGAAGCAGCTACGGAGGCTGCAGGTAAAACAGAAATTTTCCCATATGTGTATTTTGATTTTCTGTACTTTTTTAAGGCCTGCATTTGGAAAATAAAATCTATATTTATCACAGGGTCAGATGAAGGAAATTCTGCGTGAGTTTGATGAGTCCAAGTTGGCTCGAGATGAGATCATCACACAGTTGAAAGACAGCGAAAAGAAGATCCAAACCCTAGAAGCGGAAGTCCTGCAGTTGACTGAGGTTTGTGCACTTAACTGAAACCCAGCAGTAATATTATAATAATATTACTTTATAATTATATAAAGTGCTTTTAAAATGTTGTTAGGTGCTTTTTAATCTCCTGTATGCATACATTTTTCTGTGCAGGAACTTTCGGTATCAGAGAGGCAGAGGAGACAAGCTCAGCAGGAGAGGGACGAGATGGCCGATGAGATGGTCAACAGCAGTTCTGGAAAGTTAGTATCGCTTTATTACGGCTATACTATGGTCTGTGTGGACTCTTATTGATATTGTACATTTGTCCAGGACGGCACTGTGTGAAGAGAAGAGGAGGTTAGAGGCACGAGTCAGTCAGCTGGAGGAGGAGCTGGAGGAGGAGCAGAGTAACTCTGAGCTGCTAGCAGAGAGACAAAGGAAGACCGCTCTGCAGGTACAGCGGATGTACCTGTATGCACATGCACACACACACACAACATACATGTAAACACACATTATGACTGCCACTGTGCTCATGGTCCAGGTGGAGACTCTGACGGTGCAGCTGCAGGGAGAGAGGACTCTGGCCCAGAAGGCGGAGGCGGCTCGGGAGCAGCTGGAGAGGCAGAACAAGGAGCTGAAGGCCCGACTGGGAGAGATGGAGGGAGCAGTGAGGGGCAAACACAGACTCAGCGTCGCCGCCCTGGAGGCCAAGATAGAGTCGATGGAGGAGCAGCTGGAGCAGGAGAGACAGTGAGAATAACAAAAACTACAAATTACAAATTAATCAGTGTTTGCCAAAATATACAATGCAGATTTTCAGTTCATTAAACCTTCCCCAAAAACTAGAAGACCCCTCCTAAACACAGTTAATGTTTTACCTTGACAAAAATGTCATGAATTGTTTGATGCAGCAAGGATCTCATACAGCACATGTGTACATCTCAGGGAACGAGCTATTGCCAACAAACTGGTGCGGAAGACAGAGAAGAAACTGAAGGAGGTGATGATGCAGGCAGAGGACGAGAGACGACATGCAGACCAGTACAGAGAACAGGTAACAAAATTAACAACTTTTTCAGATTAGGTGAGCCGCAGGAGGGCGATACACAGAATAGTATATGAGCAGGGACGGAGTATTAAATAATCATTTAATGGGAGTTAGGTCAGCTAAGCTTGAGCTCTAATTGTGCTTCAGGGCACAAAGAGACTGTTGAAATATCTTCCTAAAATGAGTGATTTATCCGGCTCAGTCCATCCTAATCCTAATCCTTTCTGGCATCTGTGTGTTCATTGGGAAGGTAGAGCACATTCCACTCTGAAAATAATTCCCTCAGCCACACTGAGACACTTTTCCCAAAACATCATCGGTGATAATCTGGCAGGTTTAATCTGACTCCTGATCCCTACCAGTCCTCCTGCTCCCAGATTAATCTCTCATTTTATATATCTGTCTCTTTCTCTCGTTGTTCCTCTCTTTCCTCCAACCCTGTGCGTCTCTCCCTCATCTCTGCAATACGCTCTGTTCCTCCTCCTGCCCTCCTCCCTCTCCCCTCCTCCAGCTGGATAAGTCAATGGTCCGTCTGAAGCAGCTGAAGAGGCAGCTGGAGGAGGTGGAAGAGGAGAACTCTCGCTCCAACGCCCAGAGGAGGAAGCTGCAGAGGGAGCTGGAGGAGCTCACCGACAGCGGGCAGAGCATGACGCGAGAGATCACCTCTCTCCGCAGCCAGCTCAGGTAATCGTGTGCGTGCATGTGTGTGTGTGTGTGTGTGTGTGTGTATGTGTATATGTATTTTCTGTGTATGAATGGTCATCATTTGTTGCTGTTGTTTTGTTTGTTTTAACCTCCTATTAACTTGATATGATTTGCTTTGCTCTTTTGTTGCATCCGTTTGTGTCCATCTAACACTGACAAACTGTCCATCTGTCTCCGTCACACCAACACTCAGCATCCCTGAATGGTGAGCAGATAAGTAGGTCACTGTGTGTCATATTTTTTATTATTTGTATGTGTGCATAGCCGTGTGTGGAAGGAGGGGGAGGCTTAAATATGTCATTTAGGTGTTTCAGTAATAGTGTAATAACAACTAATAGCACCATTAGTGGTTGTTTAATTGATTTGCCGACCTGCATCCATTAATCCCTAATTGATTAAACATTTATCCAATAATGTATCAAGTTAAAAGGTAAGCAAACATTTGCTGTTTCCTCCTGTTCAAATTTGGAAATTGCTGTTTTTTTTGTCTTATGTCTTTATAATTCTAATTCTAATTCTATAATTTTAGAATCCTTTATTGGTCTGACACAACAAGCAATTTGGAGGCGTCACTTCAGATTTTTTTGTACTGAACTATTGATTTTTGATTTTGTACTGATCAAGATCATTGAAAGTAATATATAATAGTAATTGGTAATAACAGGTTGATTGGTAATAATAATCAATAATCTGCTCTGCTTTGATGGGAGCATTTTATGTTTTAGAAAGATGAAGAGTCTTCTCCTTGGGCTAATAATACTGTGGGGACTAATAAGCCTAAAAAGTACATCCTTTAGAGACTCTTTTTGCAGATTCACATGTTGGGAAAGAGGCACTCAGCTGCTTGACATCTGGACTGTCTCTTGTCCAGGCGTGCTCCGTTGCCCCTGTCGATGCGTGGACGCAGAGCGCTGGTAGACGACCTCTCGCTGGAGAACTCCGACTCGGAGGAGCCTCCTGCCTCGCCGACGCCCTCCTCTGGACTCCCAGGGACCCCAACTCCCTCCTCTGACCACAGCCTTGACCCTCCGCCTCCCTACACCGTCAACAACACAGAGTGATGCAGTCACAGATTCACATAATGTACACACACACACACACACACACACATCTGCCTCTCAGGGGTGAAGGAATGGCATGCACACAGTACATTATACGACAGTTTATAAGTAAGTAAGTAAGTAAGTAAACTGATTGAAGATGCAAACATCAGGCGCTATAACTTTCAAACAACCTCACTGATAAAATTAGATTTTACAAAGAGGCAACTCAAACTGATTTTTATTTTGTAACAAATGTGACATAAAGAAACAACAAAACAGAGACTGGAAATTTCTACATGACATCTTGTAATTCACTTCTGAGAAACTAAAGTACATCTACCAGACTTCCAAGGGGAAAGTGAATTATTATCAGCTAATTTCTTGATGCTGTACAGTGATTAGGAGGCGGAAAACATGATGGTAGCTATGTCTTTTACATTAGGAGGTATTTTAAAACTAAGCCATGTTCAACCCTTTGATGAGGAATTCCCTTTGAATCTGATTTCACAAAGGGCTACTTGAGCACGAAAATACTTCTGCAAGGTGTTAAGACAATCTATATACATGTAACACAGTCGCTAACAAGAGACATCAAGTGCACACACGGGGCAGAGAAGTCATCTTCTTTATGAGTGTGTGTTATGAGCAAATATGATTTCTGACATCTTCAGTGTGTCAGTTTTTTTAAAAAAAACACAAATGAGGACATTGGAATTATCAAGCAGAGAGAAAAATTAAAAAGTGGAGGACATTTTACATGAGTTAGCAAAAGAGAGATGACAATTAGTATCCAGTACCTAAATAATTAAATGTTTATTGGAAATGATCAGAAAATGGGAAGCATTAGTTTCATCTCAATTTGTCAAAACTGTAGAGACAAACAGCCGTGAAAAGCAGCCAATATGCAGTACAGCTGCTTCAAAGTTGTTCTAAGTGATAAATCCTTTTTCTGTAGGTTAGAAACGGTATGTTGTTAGACAGATCAGTAGGTATTAGATAGTTTCTTTAACTAATATTTGAACATATTGCTTCAGAAATTTGAATTTGTATAATTTATATCCGATGTGAACTTAAGTTATTTTCTGTACGTGGGGGGAGGGGGCATGTTAGTCTGATTCTTTGGCCTCCTGCTGGCCCTGATGATTCATACTTTTCAGTTTCGGTCAGCGTCACAGCATCAGGTCTCATGGAGGTCTTTTCTGAGGGTTAACTGGTTTGATTCAGAGTGTCTACCATGTCAGCGTAACTAGAAACAACATGTTGAGAACTGTATTAACTGATCGGTTTTTTTTTCCTCCCAAGCAGAACGAATTGTGACTCATAAACTCCTCACATTTTATTTTGACAGGCACTTTGTACATTGTAATTTTGATTTTTTACTGAGTAATTGTAAATTATTGATCAAAGCTCTTTTTGTGTGTTTAACCAAATGGTGGGCGTATGGATGAGAAAAAGGGACTTAAAACTGTAGTTAGTGTAGAGTAGCTGTAGAGTAGAGTAGATGACAGGGGTAGTGGCTGGTTAGGTATTCTGCTGGAGCTTTTCTTAGCAGAATAAACTCTCTGCTCACAGTTCCTCTGCAGAAGATTGTAGAATAACTGAGCACGAGACTCAGAGCATTTTCAGATACTAGTAGTATTAGATTTAAAAAAAAAAATGACAGCGGAGGAACTGAGGAATGAATTTTTATGATGCAAATGGCAAGTAGAACAAAAAGTAGGGGTGTTTTTTTTGTACCCTGGCTACCAACTCAAAATGACAGTCATGTGTTTGGTATCAGCCAGACACAAGCAGCTTGATGACCCTGTTGTGTCAAACCTGGTTTTAGAGATGATTTTTTTTTTTTTTTAATTTTATGTAAAACGTCTCCATTTTTCTCTGCAGGTTTTTGTTTCTGGTTAGTTTAACCTTCTTCAGCACCTGTTTGCCTGTCATAGCTTTAAGTCTGGCCAGGAAGTTAATGTGATGTCTGTAGTTTTTGACATACACACAAATAGCAGTCTTTTAAAGGAGTAGTTTAACAGTTTGGGGAATACGCATATTTTAGTTAGATTTAGTTAGTTGAGACGATAAGTATTAATGTCTGTACGGGAGAAATGAAGCTACAGCTAGCAGCTGCTTAGCTTAGCATGAGGACTGGAAACAGTGAGCCAACCAGCCTGGCTCTGTGCAAAGGTAACAAAATACCAGCACATCTGAACCAAAACAAATTGCATCTATGTTTTTGAGGGGCCGGACTATTTCTTGACAGGCGCAGTAAGCGGAGACTCCTGGGAGGCACTGCAGCCGACGAAGAAGTAGCCTGGCAAATAATTCAGCATAAAATTGCAAAATGTCTTTTTTGCAAGTTTTTTTTATGCAGATTAAACAAACAAGATTAAATGTGAGAACTGCTGAGCTTCAGTGGGTTAGTTTTGTTAGCTCAAGTCATCCGACTGTAGCTTCATGTTTATTTTACCGACACGAAAATGGTAACAATTCTCATTTAACTGAACAGCAAGAAAGCAAATAAGTGTATTTCCAGAAATGTAGAGCTATTCCTTTAAATTATAAAGAATGTCACTGGAGCTTTAGCTTTCAATTGGAACTAAAGAAGGATAAATATTGTGTAACTGAAATCACAAATGTTTTTTCTGATTCTCTGAATGTTTTCTTTTTATTCTGGTTATATATATCTTATATGACTAAAGATTAATGGTCATGTTTATATTTAATTACTGTTCCCTCTCTTGCTTTAATTTTAAAATAAAAGGTGTATATTTTAACAAAACAGTAATTCAAAGGTAATATCTGCATTGACGAAACAAGAACAATGAGTGTGTACAAACATCCCATGTGTATCCATATTTTCATAAATTTTAGGGTTTTGTTTTGTTTTTTTTTTGTTTTTTTGTCATGCCAGGTTCACCGCGATTCACACTAAGTGGCAGGTGAAGAAAGATCAAAGCAGTTGGGTCAAGACAGAGTTTGACTACTGACAACACATATGTAACACCCTGTTAACGGGTTTTGTTTTTTACTTTCTGTACGTACAATGTTTTGATTTTAGCAATATGCAAAGGATTTTGTCTGACACTTTGTTTTTGTTTTGTTTTTTAAAAGGTATCGTGTAAATGCTGCACTTTACACACGACCAGTGCAGATGAACCCAGCTGAACACTGCTGGCGCATTGTGTCTGCTTTGTGGGGTCTTAAAGAGGCTGACATAGCATTAAGCCAAATGAGCTGACGCCACGTGTCATCACAATACAATCTGTCGCTCACTTAAATGTTGTAGTCTCAGAATGTCATATCAGCGTCTAAACATGGCGACTTCGTTCACGCCTTGATAGACCAAAATCTGAAGACGCGTGGACTGAACTGCTGGAACGAGAACAGAAAACATCTGTTCATCTGTAGCAAGAGACGAGGCCGATGCTTCTCTGAGGTGTTATTTTTCTCTCTGTATTTGTTTATGGCTACTGTGGAACTTGAAACGTTTTGAAAAAATGTGTTTTATTGTTTTAGCCTTTTTTTGTTAATGATGCTGTAATTATAAAACATCTGACTGGGGTTAACTTTAATATATGTCGTTGGTATTGATCTTTGTGTTTCTGTGTGTTTCTTAGAGATCGTAAGCCTGCCTTGCACACATACTGCACTGCGCTTAAGTGGTACAAATTTGAGGTACCTATAGTCCACAATATCTCAGGGGGAAATACTGCGCTTTGTACTGCACTTCAGTTATCTGACAGCTTTAGATTCAACATATGAATTTTACATAAAAAATTATCAGTTCATAACATCTGATGCATTTTTGTAGATTCGCTTACAAAACAGTATAGTTTAAGATGAACATTAACATTAATCACAGCTGTAAAATGCTCACGCGTCAGTAGTAATAAGCCAATAATATACTGTCTCATATACACCTTAATACACTCAAAAGCGTCCTAAGAGAAATAAGAGTAATTTTACTGAGTAGTACATTTTGACAATAATTCTTCTGTACTTTAACTTCAATGATATTTTCAATGCAGTATTTTGCTCGTTACAGCGTATTTTTTTATTGCAGCATTGTTGCTTACGTAAAGGATCTAAATAATTCAAATCTTCCACCATCACTGATACTTGTACACACACAGACACGCACACGAAGAAAACTAATGTTGTGATTTATCAACTTTAGAACACTATTTAGCTGTGGTTTATTGGCATTATGAATATTTTCCGGCATGTTACACTTAGGCAATAGTATCACTGTAATCAATACACAGATTGAGAGTCGCACACAGCTAACGTTACAGTTAAAAGAGTTAATAACATACTATACAGGATCTGTCAATATGAGATATTGTGATACTAATACACACAAATATAAATATTCAAAGCCAAGGCAAAATCCAAGATGCATCACATCCATGTTTAACCACCTAAACGAAGAGGAGATGGTTCATATTCCTTCTGCCCCCTCAAAATTTACAGCAGAACATCCATGCATCACTCTTAATGTTTTTCACGTACATCCAGTAACTAACAAACAAATAAAAAAAGACCAGACTAGCAATCGGGTGACTTCCTGTCCTTTAAGATATCGTTGAACAGCCAGTCATCCTCCTGTGGTGGAGTGGGTATGGGGCGGTGCTCAGGGTTAAGAAGAGGGACTGAGAATGACTGAGCAACACCTTCAAATGGTGTAAAGTTTTGGTTATTCAACAGCATACAGGCACTCTCGTCCTGAAGGTGCTGGTACGCCTGCAGCTCCGACACATAGTGGTTGCTGAGTGATGTGGGAAGCTGGTTTTGGATGATACACTGAGATTGCTTAAAATTGTTAAACTGTATCTCTGCATTGTCTGAACTTTGCCTCAGCGCACTCTGGAAATGGTTTACTGTCAGTCCCTGAACTCCATGACTGCTGTATCCATACTCGTATCTGTACTCACCTGACTCACAATGTAGATCCTCCACCTCAGCTCTGCTGCTGCATATCCTTTCTGTGAAACTATCTGACTGATCTGCAAATCCAACATCATCAGCACCAACTTCCTGTCCGGCATCACCTTGGCATGCACAAGTACTTTCAAAATAGGTCTCTAAATCTGTGCAACCCAAGTCCTTGCTACTGATGCTCAAAAGATCCATAATATCCGTCCACTGACTTTCTGACATGTCAACAATGTTCTTCTGGGCTTGTGTACAGGTTGAGAGGTCTGTGAACATTTGGACTGACAAGTCGCAAGAGTCAAAAGATGATGGACAGACTCCTGGAGAGAAGACCGGGGAGATGTCCACATTTTGACCGAACTGGATGAAACCGGAATCCTGTTGAGCTGTTTGAGAGTCTTCTGAGAGGTTGTTGCTTGACTTCATTGGACCTTCATCACTGCAATACTCAGTATGAAAGACATGAGTCCCATGGTGACAGTCTACAGGGGAGTTCATAGATGTGAACTCAACCAGTTGGTGATTTCTGCTCTCCTTTTTCTGTCCTGCTTTGCTGTGGTTGTTCTTTCGAGTGGTGCAGCTGGTGGGCTGTGATTTAGAGTGTCGTTTCCAAAGATGTCCCGAGTCTGGCTGCTTCTTTTCACTGATTTCAGTTGCATTTGAGCCAACAGAGATGTCACTCCTTGACTTAGAGATATCATCTGTACCTGTGTGAACACTGTCCTTATCTGGATCTTGTAGACAACCACCTGACTGGTCCTGTGTCTCTGGCTCCTGTGATGGAAGAGAAGAGAGGTTTTTTCCCTCCTCTTTGAAATAAAGAGCAGATGCCAGCCGGTGGTTTGCCGCTTCTATGTCCGCAAACTTTCTGTCGAGAGAGACGGAAGAGAAGAAGAATGAAATATTGAATGACAGTTTCCAAAGATGCCGTGAGACAATGGTTTACAAATAGTTCAGCACTTTGGGAAAAATGCTTAGCAGCTAGTTAGCTTAGCTTAGCACAAAGGCTCTAAATGTGAGGAAAGAGTCTGGCTCTGCCCAAAAGTTACAGAATCTGTTGACTGTCAACACTATATAGTTTGACTGTTGAATCTGTACAAAAAACATTTTGTGTTTTAGCAGGGGGTTATGTACAGGATCAGTGGTGACTTTCTGGGGTCTCTGATGGAAACCTCAAGCTGACGACAAAGAAGGCTGACTTGTGCGCCATCTTACATTTCCTCATTTGCAGTCTTGTGTTGAGTTAAGCTAATCACTGTATCTTCATATTTACTGTACAGACATGAGGGTTCTCATGTTCTCATATAACTCTCAGCAAGAAAACTGTTTCCCCAAATTTTCCTTTCAACTGAAGCCATGTACCAACCATCAAGATAAAAGCTGTGATCAACAGCCAAGAGCAATTCATCATTCTTTGATTTTTTTTTTTTTTTAATTTAGAGGAATTTGGAGGCAGAAAAAATGCCTAGTTTCATAAAAGATTAAACATTTTTGAAAAAAATCAGAATGTTTTTTTTTTAATATCAGCTGACATCAGCATTTTTCTGACACACCTTTGAATCATGTTGTGCAGGAAGCGACGGTGGTTCACTTGACGTTTGGACGGTCGGTGCTTCCGGGGTTTCTGAAGGGTCCTCATCATGTGACCTGCTGCTGAAGTAACAAAGGTGTAGAGGTCACAACCCCACGGGACCCCTCGCTCCAGCCCAGGCTCAAGAGTAACAGAGATGGATGGTCTCATGGCTGAGAAAGAAAGGGTCGGAGTTACGAAACAAGAGATAAGAGAAGATAAAGAAATGAGAGGGGAAAATGTTTAAAAGACAAATTCATGTGAGTGATTAATACTGTGTTGAAATCTAATCAAGTGAGCTGCACTTTAAGTTATTACACATGAAAGAAAAATGAATTGTTTCTTTCATTGAGCTTGTTAACGTTTATCATTTGTTTTCATCAAAAATAGCACAAGGGAGTTTTCTTGAAAATAAACCACTTTAAAAAAACAAACTGTGACTGTAACAATGTGACTCAGTTGAGTTTCTCAGGTACTGTACTTAATTGCAGTTTTGAGGTACTTGTATTCCTATCAGCTGCTATTCCATAGCAAAATTTTGTACCAAATCATATCTATTTCACAGCTGTAATTAGCTGCTCTGGGGATTAAGTTATTATATACAAAAACCTATACTGATCTTATAAAATACACTGTATTGCTACAGATTAATCCACACAGTTCACTAATCTACTGCACAGTTCATGAGTTAAAATCGGCTTCCCCTTCACCCAACAGCAACATAAAATTCTGCTTACACATTAAAGAGATAAGATAATAACGTAACACCAATGGGAGCCATTTTCTGCAAAACAAGTTCCCTTCACTTTCGACATGTTTTACTGCTAATACATATGTACTTTTACTTTACATTTTGAGTATTTTTACGCTGTGATATTTTACATCAGTAAAGGTCAGTACTTCCTACGCCATAGCCTGTCATTACTGTTACAGAGTGATAAATTACAAGCCTGCACTAACAGTCTGTTATGTCAGCTCTTCTGTTCAGCTCAATAGAAATTTATGTAGCACGTTTACCTTATTACTCCTCAGGCTGCTGTGTCCTCTTGTCTCTCCCTACAGACTGCACTGAGGACTCAGTTTGACGGACACGAGCTGCTTCAGAGAGAGAGAGAGAGAGAGAGAGAGCGAGAGAGAGGGGTGGTAATTTAATTGTTCATGTATGTCTGTGCATGTATTGTGTGTCTGTGTGCAGCAAATTAAGTCAAGTGACATGAGCGCTCAATGCAAATGCACAAATTCTCCCCTGTTTTTCTCCAGCAGTATGAATGAAACCCAACTTGACAAATTGATAGTGGGAGAGGAAGTGAGACACGATGAGAGGCTCTGAAAAGAAAGAGGCAATTATCTGAGAAGTCAACCGCTTGTGGAGGTGTGGGCACACGTCTCCATTGTGTGCCCACACCAAAGGCAGCTTGTTAAATACTGGGAGACACAAACGCACCGGTTGAGGCGGTTAACAAGCCCTTAATTGACGAGCTTAAACTCTGACCCTAATTATCACATTCTCAGAGGGAAGAGCTAAGATGGTTGCTAGTGGCTTTAATTGACCTGTTCAATTCAATAGCACACCTTCCAAGTACAGAGTTTTACATATCTATGGCAGCAGGTGGGTGAATAGAGGCTGTCCTTTTCACAAAGGTGAGAGACAGCAAGAGAGACACACAGCAATGAAAACAAAACCACAACAACAAGTTTTATGTGCATCTTTTGATTATTTTATTTTCTTACATCCAGTGTCCCATTGAGATATGTTGATATTGATGTACGTCTTCACCAGGGCTTTCTTATTTTTAATGCAATTTTTTTTTTTTTTTGTTGCTGGGTTTTCAAATCTGGAAAAAAGTCACACAGCAACATACACCAAAATGTGTCATGAGACATAAACATACAGTGTCATTTCCTGTTGAGTTCCTTGTTCAGCGTCTTGTTACATGTAAATAATTCCCTTTTCCCAATTTGTGTCAAAATCATGTCCTTTAACCTTTCAGCTGAACATATTTCTTGAATTCCAGTCGTGTATCAGTCTCTTCCTACTGCCTCCTCAGTGTTCCCTATGAGCACAGCACAGCACAGTCACAGAATAGTTTTAACTTTGTGCAACTCCAGCAAGAAATGAGTATAGTTTCCCTCCATATCACAACATGAGTGTTTGAAGAACTGAGCGAAGCTTTTCTAGCCAGACTGCACCTCCTGTCCTGACAGTTTAGTATATTGTGTTACATCTTGCACCATTTTTCATCTAAAAGTTTGACCCTTTATCTCAAACATTAGTGCAACAATGCAGCATGTCTTCTGTCTCATCTCATTTACTCTTACTTCACTCAAAGCAAGCAGGACTCACTGCTGCAGGAGTAGCATCTATTTATAGCGACACCACATGTGCTTGTGACCAGAGGGCTACACAGCAAACTTCCCGCTGGGTCTCAGCACTTCACCGAATGAGCGCGATCTGTGGTAAGTGACTCTTACTGTCTCTCAGACGTGAGGGAAAATTACTCAACTGACGAGGCATAAGAGGTGTAATAAATCACACTGTGTTATAAAAACGATGCGTGCAAGAGGTTCGTCTTCCCTGCTAATGGAGCTTCAGGCAATGATATCGGTCTACATATGCATGAATTCAGTATGATGTCTTGACAGAATGTGATTCTCATAACCTTTGTCTGCTACAAACCATTGCCTTGTGGGTCACATGTGGTATTTTCTCAGATTCTTCTCTGTGGTGGGCTGACATAAGGTCTTATCACACATTCTCTGCAACAGTGACAGAACTTTGACCGGGTGAAAACAAGATCTCTCCAACTTGTACATTCATTTCAGCTCCTCCTCGTCTGACAGGACCAATAGGAAAGGAGCTTGTGTCTCTTTGGCTTTGGAAGTTGAAGGAGAGGGTGAGGAGAGCTTCGCTGAAAGGTAGGTTTTGCTACTTTTTGGATAAAGGCCATCAAGACGTTACAATTTCAACATGACATAGAACACGTGTTGTGTGATTCTAGCCACCATTAAAGTCCTCATACCCAGGACCTTTATCATGAATGAATTCTCTGATCAGATTTATCACCATGAACCGGGCCTGGGCTGCGTTTAAGGCTCATCCATACATCGGTAACGTCCTGGGATACACAACACTGTTTGCCTCTGCTGACCTCATACAGCAGAGTGTGCTGGGTGGGAAACACACAGCAGGACCCACAACAAAGGGTCCAGCTGGCATCGACTGGTGTCAGACGGCTCGAGTGGCGACTGTCGGCTTCTGTTTCCATGCCAACTTCAACTACCACTGGCTCAGAGGGCTGGAGAGGATGCTGCCGGGAGGCGGAGTAAAGGCTGTGGCAGGGAAAGTTGTGGTGGATCAGCTAATCGCAGCTCCTCTCACCATCAGTGCCTTTTATATTGGTAAGTGTGTTACAAAACGTATTGATCATTTGTTGTTCTTATTACTGATAGCTATGTGTGGCTCTGTGTGGGTCTTATATTCTAATTGAGATACGCTGATGTCTGTTGTATTGCATTTATTTTATTAAAGCTGAATCTGTATTTCAAAACAATCTCAACCTTATTTTAATTTCAGTCCCCTCAGTTCTCCACTTATGTTCTTATAGAAGTTAGATAACACTCTGGTACCAGTTTATTTTATGGGTTTACAGCTTTCTGAAAAGAATTATGTAATGTTGAGTCTGTTTCACAAAGATGCACTTTGACTATGGCTCAAACCAATTAATCCATCCAGCAAACAAGGAAGTCTTGGCAAGCCACTAATCAAGCTACTGACATATTTTTTACAAATTGGATTAAACTCTTAGTGACAATGCTGACTTATTACTACTTATGGGAAAATAGCTGTGTGTCTGTAAGAAATTCTGCAATTAAATCCATTTAAATATTAAATAATTTTTCATTTATTATTGTAATGTTTACTCTCAATATACTGAATGTTGAATTTTGCTGTTGGACAAATTTTAGATTCTTGCGTGTTCCACTGAAGAACTATTCAGTAATTATGCACCCAGAAAATAAAGTGCTTGACCATATTAATAATATCAATATCCATTGATATTAAAAAAACAGCTTTCCAATAAAATAAATCAACAGTTATTGGATCCAGCAAAGATTCAGTGAAACATTCAACAGCCATCTCTACCTTCTAGGTTTAAGTTTACTGGAAAACAAAGATGACCTGCTTGAAGACTGGAGACAGAAATTCTGGACATCTTACAAGGTACACACTCAGTCAAAAGTTGCTCTTATTAGACTTTCATTTATTGTATTATTATAAAATGCCATGTCTGTTTATCCTCTGTCCTTCTCTTTAGACTGGAGTGGTGTTTTGGTCAACAATGCAGGTGAGATAATTTTGTATTCCTCCCATTTTTGGTAACTTTATGTCAGTCTTCACAGATTCACACACGTGCACACATATGTAGAAGATATACAAGAGTGTAGAATGATATTTTTTCATCTCTTCCACCACCTCAGGCAGTGAACTTTGCCCTTGTCCCCCCTGTGGCACGGACAGTCTTTCTGGGAGGCGTTGCACTGGCTTTCACAATCTACCTGTGTCACCTCAGACAGCAGCAACGCCACAAACTTGAATAAACTGGAGATCCTGTGCTCCATAATGCTCCATAGTCTTTTTTAAATACTAAATGCTTCATTGTTTCAGGTATTGTTTTTGTTGGCAACTCATTGTGTAAGGGCAGAATTCAGTTGTTAGAGTGAGTAGATTTACTGAAGAGACAATGGAAAGTTCTTAATAAGCAAATGCAAATTGTGAAATTTCCCAGACTGGGATTAATAAATCAACAGTAAGATCAATAATGTCTGAGTTTAGTCCTGCTGATCCTCATGTTAGTGTTGTTTTTTTTCTCTGAGAACACAGAGAACACGATAATAAATCCTTATTTATCCTTATTTAAATGCAAAACTGTTACAGTGCATCATATACTGGAATAACTTCATTGATGCTGCCATACATTTTCTAACCAATAAAGGTAAATTATTTTATTTCTTGTTTTTGTTTCATTCAATGCATTTTATTCATGCATTTTACATATTTTTGTCGCTGACAATTGTGGGACAACAATGTGCTTTTATTAACTACATTTCTGTCTTTCTTTTTGCATTATTAAATGTCATTTTATTAAATGTCATTTACTGCAGTAAGATAATACACACATATATATACGTACACACACCCACACATAAAGTAGAAATCATCACGAGTGTCTCTCTCGCTGTCTCTACCACTAGAGGCAGCACCCTAAATCGCCCCTGTTTTGAATTCGCTAATGGCAGGAAGCACATGCCCTGTAACCAATCAGAGACACGAGATTTCATAGCATTGTTTATCGCGAGACCTCGGCCTTTCCTTTTCCCTTTTCGCTCTGAGTCCAAGATGGTAGGTGTTGCTAGTAGAAATTTCCTAGTACAATATTCTGTCTATCCAAGACCATCCTCTGAATTCAATCATCTCTTGTCTTTAATGGCAGTCATAACTGTTTCTGAACACCATTTACATTGGATTTCTGCCCCGATTTCTTTGCTATTGGGTCGTGTAAACCACACTAGCGTAACCTCTATGATACAGAACTAGTGCAGTTCAGGTAGCCGGTTCATATCTTGATGTGGATTAAAAATGAGCTTTTTAAGTGGTCCAGAATGCGGATTGTTTAAGCCGTAATTTATATTTACCCAACACTATCTTGGGTTTCTAAATGTAATACTCATCTATGCTTAAAACCGAACTTGTTGACTGTGTTGCTCGTGATAGCAGTTAGCTGTGGAGTGTCAACGTGTGAACCGGCCTATACTGTAGTAAACTGGTTGAGCTGCATGTTACACTTACTAAAGGAACTTAAGTGTTCTCTTAATGATAGAAATTGTGCTCATTCCTTTGCTTTGTGTTAATATTTGTTTGGCAGTGGTAGACTGGACAATAAGAGAAGGGCAGTGGACTGTACTCTGGATGTGATAGATGTTAATACAGTTTATACAGTACTACAGAGTGCTTAGATTTAATCTTACAAGAGATTATTGTTATTGTATTTAATTATATTGATGTGCTGCTGTTTATTTTTCAAGGGAGTTGACATCAGACATAACAAGGACCGTAAGGTGCACAGGAAGGAACCAAAGAGCCAGGATATCTACCTGAGGCTCCTGGTCAAGGTAATTTATCATCATGTAATGCTTTGCTCAATAGCATAATAACACCAGCAGTAGTAATTATTTCAGTCACCTGGGCAGATTTAATTGTGTATTTTATTCCTAATCGTCCTGCTGGGTTGTTAACAGTTGTACAGGTTCCTGGCCCGTCGCTCTAATGCCCCCTTCAACAAGGTGGTCCTGAGGAGGCTCTTCATGAGCAGAACCAACAGGCCTCCCATCTCCATCTCCCGTCTGGTAAGTCGGTCTCTTGCTGTTGACTGCTAATCTTTCGCGCATTTGGATATGTATTCTGCTTTAGTCAAATGTAATATTGTAGCATGTCTGTTTTTTGAGATCAGAATGCATTTTTGGCGAATTATATTTATAAGTCAGGGCCAGCATCAGTTCACGTGAGATTTTTATTTTGTGATCGATCCACATCAGATTGTTTCTTCAGTGTGTGAAATCTTTCCGTTATCAGTTTGGTTTTTAGTGCTGCAGCATCCCTGGCAGCATGATATAAAAATGATTCAATGAGTTCTGTACAGTGAGGTATACAGAATCTAAACTGTGAAAATGTTGAATTGCTGAGCTTAGTGCTCTAGCTGTTTTCATGGGACATGTTTTGCTTTCCAGTGGCCACTTTTGTGATGTAGTTGGGATCTTCTTAAAATGTAGACTGTATTCAGTGTTCCATTTGACTTTGATTTAATTTTTATGGCCTCTAACACTCACATTGTAAATGTTTCAAGAATTAAATGGGAAAAGAGGGAAAATTAAATGTAATTCTTGACGTCATATTATTCATGCAGTTCAGCCAGCAACTACTTCCATCGTATTGCCTATTTACCACCAGTCTTAAACTGTAATACCAGTGAAGATGAGAAGTCATAATGTTGAAGGTGTGTGACCTTTGTTGAGAGTAGTTCAGACATGTCTTTTAGCATGCTCAATTTCTTGCTTTGCTTACATTGCGAACAGATCCGTAAGATGAAGATGCCTGGTCGTGAAAACAAAACCGCTGTTGTTGTGGGAACAGTCACTGATGATGTCAGGATTCAGGATATCCCCAAGCTCAAGGTAACCCCTCCCTTTTGAAATGGCAAAATTCACCTCTAATTTTTTTGTTCACCATAAAGCTGCAGTTCAGTATTGATATTCCCTCCAATATAGAATAGTCTCTGATGTGGTCTTCATGTTCTGTCCTACAGATCTGTGCTCTGAGAGTAACCGATGGTGCCCGCCGCAGGATCTTGAAGGCAGGCGGTAAGGTGATGACCTTTGACCAGCTGGCTTTGGCTGCTCCCAAAGGACAGGGCACAGTGCTGCTGTCAGGTAACTAAATGCCTATGATTTATTCTAATGTGATGCTGTTGTTGGAGTAGATGATATATAAGTAGTGGTCCTGCTCTACTGGTGCTGAGGCATCTTTTGCTTTGTGCACATACAAGCTGGATACCCATGTTAAATGACAGTCATGATAGTTCTGAGTAGAGTAGATCAATTTACTTGTGTGGAAACTTAAGTCTTTTGTAATGTCATAGATAAGATACACTGCTCGAGTCAGGAAAACAGGTTTCCAACTGTATTCTGGCCTGATTGTTGGTAATTGATCATCAGATATTCAAATGTCTCTTTAATCACGTGTCTGCTTTGTAGACCTAATTGTGTGATCACAGATCATCTGAATTTGTCGGGCTGAAGACAACCAAATGTATCAATGCTTAACCTTTATATGACAGGGTTTTCTTTGAAGTGAAAGTATGACCTAAAGCTAAAAACTATCCTCAAGTGGTAGTTTGAGTTCTGTGGAAGTAATCATTTGGTGATGGATTTTTGTAAATTAATTCATCCTCTATATTGATGATTGCAGGATATTGTCTGATATATACTGTCAGCCATTTAATTGGTCATTTATATTCTGTACTGTACAGTCTACACTCTAATAAGGTTCATTCAAAGCCAAAGTGGTGATATGTTGCAGTGTATTGTGTGACCCTTGACTAAAAGGTTTGCAAAGCAAATGGAAATACACATTTTTCACAGTATCGCTTTTCACACAACTATTAGATTGCAAATGAGTTCATCTAAATTGTAATAAGAGTGAAACATTGTCATCTGATGTACAAATTGTACCTTTAAAATGTAGATGTTAGAATTACTTTTTATGAATGGGAATAGGAATACTCTCTGCTGGTAATGCCTTTTAGGGATGCTCCATAACATTTTGAACTGCTTTTTAATTTGCATTATCTGTTTGTCCTCTAGGACCCCGCAAAGCCAGAGAGGTGTACAGGCACTTTGGAAAAGCCCCTGGAACTCCTCACAGCCACACCAAGTATGTATATAGTTGCGTGAAATTATATTCTTTGATCAATCTGATCTCACGGTGGCCAATTTGGTCTAGCAATAAGACAATAGTTTTCCTCTGGAAATTACATTTGAAAAAGCAGGGTTGACTTTGAACATGATTTCACTGTTAGCGCTGACTTTGTAGTTTTTCTCTTAACGAGCACTCTATTGTGCATTGACTCCTGTGTCCTTTGTGCAACTTTTTTTCTCCATTCCTTGCCCTTTGTCTCTTCTCTTGTTCCCCTTGTCTCTCTGTGGAGAATAAAATGTAACTTATCAGGGTTGTTTATATCTTGGTCCATATGTAATTTATGGCCTTTGTTGTAGTGAATTAGAAGACATTGTAGTGTACAAGGACTGCGGTCCTGATTGTACAGTTATGCAATATCATGTTGCGTGGATGTTCTGTTGAATTTTGGCATTCTGCCCAAAGACATATCATTTTTATTTATCAGTACTTTGCTCTTGGTCAGGGTGCTGCCACATCATGTTAAGTTAGATTTATTGTGTGATATGGTTCTCCACTGCAGGCATGATTTTTCTTAGCAGGAATGATGACACTTTCTGTATACAACACTCTTGATTAACCACGATTAAATCAAAATGTACATTATACTATAGCAAAGGAGAACTTCAAACGTTTGTTCTTTGGAAAGAGTTTTTGCTACTACGTTTTGAACGCAAGAAAGAAACCCAGTGCCATTAAAGTTCAGTTGTAACTGAATGGCTGTCATTAAGGGAGACTTGTAGCCTGTAATCACCAGTTTTATTGAGTGCTGAGTGCTCGTTTGTGTTGCAGCATTGATTGTGAGAATTAAAAAATGCTCAATCTATTAATTGGATGTATATTTGTATTATGTGAATGTCTGTGGTGCTATCACCTTATACTAATTTCTTATTTCTCTTTTTTTTAGGCCCTACATCCGCTCCAAGGGCAGGAAATTCGAGAGGGCTCGTGGTCGCAGAGCCAGCCGTGGTTACAAGAACTAGTTTGTCTTTGTTTTCCATGCAATCTGATACAAATAAACTGGCGACTGTACAAAATAAGTTGTCTGTGGTGTTTTTTTATTAGACAGCATAAAAATACATCTGCCTTTTTTGGTGGTGGGTGGGTGGGGGTGCTAACATGGTGTGACTAACTTTAAGCAGGGAAATATCCCAATGGGTTTACAATTTATTCCTGATCTATGACTTGTTATTTCCCATGCATTCCTCACATTGGTATCAACGTAACTCTCATTCATCAATAGCCTACTGATATGAGTTGGCTTGGAAAAAAGTGACTTGGCCAGGAAGTGCTGGTCTGTCAATGATTGGAGAATGTCGGTGGGTGTTGCAATGTTTTCCTTATCGCCATTGGATTTCCTCTCCGCCGCTCAAAGCTGCTGCTACTGCGTCTCCAGGCGCTTCCTGCACCGACTCACAGTTTTCAAGGCAAGCGACTGTATATCGCTGTGAGAGGGGATACAAGATGAGGTAATTTATTTCTTTTGCTTTGATGTATTAGATTTAACTTGGCTTCTCCTAATCTGATGTTGGGAAAACATATCACTCTTTAAAGTTACGAATTTTCGTGTCTGTCTGTCTGATAGAATGAGATCATAACGCCTGTAAGCTAACGTTGCCACTTAACGTTACTGTTGTCTGCGCCAACTTGGGTGACTGCCCCATCAAAACCATCAATACCTGAACCGTAAAATGTCAGATGGGAGCTCCGCAGTGAACCATCGGTGATGCTTAGTCATTTTCAAGAGAATAAAGGTTAAACAGCGTGAAATGTCAGCTTCTACTTGGATTTCATGTCAGTTAGCAAAGTCCTAGCCACTGCTAACTGACAACGCTGTGCAGTGTTGCGCTTGTCTGGCAGCAGTTTACAGTAGCTACTGTATTCATAACATTAGCTAGCATTTGCTAACTCCTTGATTTAACGCGAAGAGTCCTCCCCTAATTAAAGCATCAAACGCTCTCTGCTTCTC
This sequence comes from Scatophagus argus, assembly GCF_020382885.2. Lineage (NCBI taxonomy): Eukaryota > Metazoa > Chordata > Actinopteri > Scatophagidae > Scatophagus > Scatophagus argus. The sequence continues at coordinate 16,227,758 of NC_058501.1, forward strand.
GAAAACGGTTTCAAAGACTATGACATTTCTGAAAGTAGCTCACCAGAACCGTTAAAACTACAGCTAGAGTTAGGAAAGTCAGCTGGCTAACAGTCCGTCAGCCTGCTAGCTAACGTTATGTGGATAACATCGGTAAAGTTTAACGATAAAGTGTAGCTTTTGCTTTAGGTCGTCGGGCATCTTAGACAAACTTGCTGTTAAGTGTGTATCGCTAGCAATGCCCTTACTACTGGAATGCTATTGAGTTCAAAGTATACGTTAGCCGAAACTTGCCCAAAATACCCCGAAGTCACTCATCAGCAGCCTCATTGTGTGGGAGACAAAATTAGCCCGCTGATATTATTTCTGGGTGTCCCCGCCCTTCATTTCAAGGACGTGAGGTGCAACAATGGGCATCAGTAAGGTCCTTGTTTGTGTGTGTTTTATCAAGGCAGGGTATCAGCCAAGTATTGCTTCTGTCTGCACCACAGCTTGCACAGTGTTTAATGCCTGCTTTAAAACTTGAAAGAGAGATGTGAGCAGTTCCGCGGTGACAGTCCGGTGCTTGTATTTCAACACACTCATTTAGAGCCTGATTAACTGTAGCCTGACCTCTAAAGTAACTACACTACCATCTGTTTACATAAAAAATAATACGTTATTATGAGTTATACACAGTGAAACATTTTAAGAAATGACTCATTCTCCAGTTGTTGGGTTTGTGAAATGTATCCCAAATTTTTGGAGACATTATGTTTCTCATTATGTACCTATTTCTAAAGGCCTATCCTATCATATCAGGAATTTTTCTTTTTTTTAGGACTGTTACTCACTAATGCGCATTGCAAAACCTGTGTAATCCAATCTCATTTAGGTCAGCAAAAAAAACAGAATCTCAATCCTAGATTCACATTGTGAAAGAGAGACTGTTTCCCCAAATCCTGTTCGAAATAAGCCCAGAACATGAACGCAACAACCAGATGTGGTCGTTCTCACACAACCTTTCATACTAATGACGTCTGAGCAAGGCCACAGAGGATGTATGACTGTGAGTCATTATATTCAGAGACGCTCCGAAGGGGGCAAGGGGCATGATGGATCTTTATGTTGCTTCACCCTGTAATCTCTTCCTCTTATCATAGCTGTGAACTTGCTTTACTCTAATTGTGAAAATAAGGATGCAATTTATTTTATTTAATTAGTTCCTTTTTTTAAGTTTAATTTCTTGGCCATCTGCTATTAAACAAAGCACTTTTTTCCAAACTCTGCAATTGACTTGTCGTTCTCCTCCCCTCCTCCTTTGTCATCGTTCAGGAACAGAAATCTTTGGGAAGGAACGTGAGGATTTACTCAAGGATATTACCATGACATGAAATAAGGACCTCCCCTGGAACTGTCTTCTTGTTTGTCTTTTGTTTCTGTTTTTATTTTTTCGTTGTCTGGTCTCCACCTGTCTTACCTAGTAATCCCCTGTCTATGTGTGGAGACCAGGTAATGAAGTAGTGTTTTAGTATTTGTCTGGATGAAATGTTGGTGTATCACACTACTGTATAGGGGTCTGGCCTTGTCGCTCTTCTTGTCTGCCTCCTATATGTCACTGAGATTAAAGATAGCAATAGAGGTATCAAAGGTCTTGAAAAAGACTGCACTTATCATATCTTTGTGGCATTTATGACATTTCGGGCCGCACTTACCATACAGCATTATTTTAATTTAATTTTTGTTGCCTCCTTGTCTAAACAAGGTGTGTTTGTCTTACTCATTTGTATTCTTTCCTCAGCAACTAAGATTCAGTTTTGTCCTTTTATGTAATTATTTAAAGATTTATCTTTAATGTGTTCTTTAAGTAGCTGCTCAGCTGCCTTATGTTTTTATCACAATAGGTGGCTTTAAGTTGTAATGTAAACTCTTTTGTACTTATGCAATCTTTGTGAAGAACATTTTTGTTTAAATGACTGATCTTGTCATAGAAAATATACATGTTTAAGTCCTGTTGTCTTTGAATATATTGAAGTATCCATTTTTTCACTGGCAGTAAAGTGTAGAAGCTGACAGCTCTTTAGATCAAACTGATAGGAGCTTTCTAACTGTGACACAAAGACTGGTTTTTGGCAGTTTCTATCTTCACTGGATAAATACTCAAAACAGAAGAACCTTTAAACTGGAAGAAGTTTTTTTCTTTCAAATGAAGAAATACTTCTTAAATTGACAGGTGGGAATAGAAACTCAGGCCTGTTTTTTTTTTTTTTTGTTTTTTTTGACTCTTGAATTCAAGCACTGAAGAGGGAGAATGATGCTGAGGAGATTTCAGGGATAAAGTTCTCATATTCAGATACATTTTGATTTTCCCTGCAAATCTTGCTGGACTGGAATTTGCTGCCAAATTCTTGAAGTTACTTGTTAGACTGACTTTTTCCTGACAAACTGCATCCACCAGCAGTTAGGATGCGATCTCCAGAACCGTTTTCACCTTCTACGTCAGAGGCCCTCCTTCATGGCCAGTTTGCCAGCTGGGGATCCGGCAGCAACAGCAACAATAACAGCTGCCCCAACAGCCCTGGTGGTCCAGGTGGACTCTCCCCTGCTGCCTCCCCTACTCCGTCTTCGGCCTCCAACTATGCCTTGACCCTCACCCACACGCACATACATATCCAGCGTCTGTCACCGCGGCCGGGGAAGGAAACCCGTCTTCTGCTGCCTTTGTCAGAGCTAGTGGGATGCAGCTGTCCTCGCGCTCCTGCGCCTCCTCTCCTGGTGCTGTACTGGTACCCCCCTGGCAAACGACGGAAAGGGGTGTCCCGGCGCAGGCAGGTGAGGGCCTACTTGGCAGAAAGCAGGACTGAAGCTGAGAGGTGGTCGGCTGCCGTGCAGTGTCTACTCAGAGATGTGACCGTCACTGCTGACACAGGTGAGTGTGTGTCCCACTAGAGGCTTGCTTGTCCAGCTTGGGTGAAGGTTGTTAGTTGGTTGTTACATGGTGCAAGATCATACTGGTGACTGTAGAAGCCCATTAACTACATTTCCCTCTGCCTGCCCTTCACCTGGTTCATCTCATTTCAGTATGTTGTGAAGTTCAACCATAGAGCCCTGTGTATATTCTTTTTATTAAGGAATCCAGGGCATTGATATAGAGTGGAGTTATAGCGTACGGCTTTATCAAAACTCCATCATTGATGGTTTACAGCAGATAAGCGAGGTCAACATACTTAACTAACCTCCGAGTGTCTATATAAATAAGAGTTTAAGTCCTGTTGTTTACTACAAAACCTCATACTGTTGCCTCACGCTGCCTTGATTCATGCTTCCTTTGTAAATGGCAGCTTAATGTTGCAGTGACCCAAGACCTTTCTGTATGTACTGCACACACATTTTGCGACAAAGGCTATGGAGGCTGTGGGTTATGTAGCAAAAAACAAAGGGGCTTAACACTAATACACTCTAAGAGGCTATAAGATTTATTATTAAGAGGATTTTTATTTGGATCTTTGTTTGTTTGTTTGTCACACATAACAAGATTCTTTCCCTTGTTCATTTGTCTTTGTGTTTTGCCCTTATCTGTCCTACACACACGCTCTGTATCATTCAGTATCAAATGTAGAGACAAAGAGGGTGGGGTTGTGCAGCTTGGCACCCCTTCCCTTGCGCTTTGCCCCCCAGCCTCAGTAATCAGTCAGATAGCAAAGTCTCGCTCAGTGTTTACTTTTATATGTGTGTGTGTGTTTACTTTTTTCTCGCCATTACCTCACATACTTAGCCAACATCTCACATCCTTTTCTGTCTCCTTGCTCCTTGTTTCAACTTAATCTTAAACCCATAAAAATCTCTTTAATCCCTCGTCATTTGTTTTCGTCAGTCTTTGCCATTCACACCACTGTTTCTCTCATCCCAACACCATCATTCATTTTTAGCTTTTATTCTTTCATTCTTCTGTTTTCACACACCGTTGCAGTTCACCACCTTTTTGTCCTCAGTATTGCCAACCCTCTGTTTGACGTGTAGTTACTGTTCCACTTTGTTAACACGATAGCTGTGGTCACTCGGATTTCCTGTTGATTTGCTGTGGTGTATTTTGTTGCATAACCCAGGATTATCTGAGAGTGCAGTGATTTCATCTCCTTCTCTGCATTGCTGGCATCCATCTACGGCATAGCAAATCTCAGACTGATTTTCAGACACTTTTTATTTATTCATTGTCTCACACCTTGGATGATGAAAGAGAAGAGGAGTAACGTCTATCAGTTGTATTGCCTCTGTGTCCTCGCTAGAGAGAAAATACACAGCTGTTTTGTTTTGACCATCGTGTTTTTTTGATTTTTACCCTCTGAATGATGAATGAATTTAAATGATTAACAGACTCGCTCTCAGTTGAGAACACAGTGCAGTGTGAAGTAGATCCTGTGAAATGAAATAAAAAAAAAAAGATTAAATGATAGAATTCAAAGTCCCATGTTGGTCATCACTGTGTAATGACAGCTTCATGGTACCTAGATTTGAAACTGCAGTGAATCTTTAAGTCTTTTCTTTGTTCTGGACAGAAACTGTGTGGGTTTTAGGTTATTCATGCTCTTCCTTCTTTTTCAACCAGAATTTTCAAGAAGTCTGCTACCTCGTCCCAGGCGACTACTGTTATTGGTCAATCCTTTCAGTGGGAGAGGCCAGGCAATGCAGTGGTGTCAGACCCACATCCTGCCGATGATCAGAGAGGCCAACATCAGCTATAACCTTATACAGACAGGTAACACACCAAGTGCAACTGCAGCCTCACAAGGTGTATAAAACATAAATATATAACAACTATTAACTTTATTAATCTGTCGTAGAGCGTCAGAACCATGCCCGGGAGCTGATCAGAGAGATACCGCTCTCAGAGTGGGATGGCATCGTCATTGTCTCTGGAGATGGCCTGCTGCATGAGGTGGGTACTGCTTTTGTTGAGTGACGAGGTGGAATTTAAGGGCATTTTCATGTGGGAATTTATGTAACAGTGAATATATTTATGCTATGTTTGTTTACCACATCCATATGCAGCTTGAACTGTGTCCACAAATATGATTTTCTGACTTTTCTGTCTTCCCGTAGGTAATTAATGGGCTGATGGAGCGTCCTGACTGGGAACAAGCAATAAAAACACCTGTTGGCATTCTGCCCTGTGGCTCCGGGAATGCACTAGCTGGCTCCATCAACCACAATGCAGGGTAAGCATGTGTCTCATTCGTATCTGTAAAGGTGAGAATTGTGGCCTTTTCGGTTGAATCACTGAGCTCTGTGAGCACAAGAATTTGGTAATTAAGGATAATCTGACAAAGATTTTACCAACACAATTATCTTAGATTCAGTGTATGCTGTTAAGTTTGTAGTTTGATGTACACCACTAGAAATTAAAAAAATATTTTATCAGCATAGTGTTATTATGTATTTGACATGCCGTCTTGCAAAACTGTTGTACTTTGTTGTACTTGTACTTTGTGTTTCTAATGCAAGTAAGTGACTTTTAGCAACAAAAACAATTTTACACAAATAACAAAATCAGATTAACCTAGTTCACATATTGCACTTTGTCTTATCTTGATACAAAAGAGCACAGTGTTTCCATATTTTTCGTCATCTGATTATCTACACAGAAGACTTTTTATTGACCTTTTGTTTGAACAGATTTGTATTTTTACTGACAGGAGGTGTTTTTTTTTTTATGTCCTTCAGGTATGACATGTGCCTTCGGGAGCCCCTCCTTTTGAACTGCTGCTTTTTGCTCTGCCGAGGTGGTATCCGACCCATGGACGTGGTCTCTGTGACGACAAGCCCTCCTCCATCCAACAACAATCGTGCTGCAGCACCCAGGAAACTGTTCTCTTTCCTCTCTGTTGCCTGGGGCTTTGTGTCCGATGTGGACATTGAAAGTGAAAGGTGAGTGTGTAATTGCTTATGCTTAGGGGTGGCCAATCTGGCCAGAAAATAATATCACGGTCCATTTAATCGCAACGCAATCCACAATTTAAGTTATTTTGATTCATTTTGAAATTCCCTGTTGATTATAGCAAGAGATGAATCATCTCCTTTCACCATTAAAACAGAAGTAATAGGGCATTGACTGTTGCAGTATCTATGATTATGCTGAAAAGTAGATCGACCCCCTTCAAGATTGCTTTCAAACTACAAATCGTCAGATTGCCCTCTCTTATTTATTCTGTAAGAAACATACATGGTTGGCATCTAAAGCATGCCCCTAATTCTCCTGCGATGTCCCTTAGTTTGACTTAAAAGTTCGCTTTACTTGAAATCTTTCCTCATTTCAGGTATCGTGGCCTGGGCTCAGCTCGCTTCACCCTGGGCACCCTTGTGCGTATAGCTTCTCTTCGATCCTACAAGGGTCGTCTGTCCTACCTGCCTCCTTCTGTTTGCACCGGATCACCAGATGCTACACCTCCTCCACCAAGAAGACCCCTCTCCCGTAGTATCACAGAAGGCTTGGAGGGTTTCTGCCGAGTGCCCATCCATCGCACCTGCTCTGATATGGGCATCAGCGAACAGAGGAGCCTGCGTAGGGGTGAGGGAGAGAGGGAAAAAGAGGAGAGGCAGAGAGAAAGGGAGAGGAGAAGGGAGAGAGCTAGGGGAGGAGGAACTGGCGTGGTGAGGGCAAGCAGTCTGGCAGAGGACAGAGAGAGAGAACGGGAGGGGGAGGTGGAGATGGAAGCAGAAGAGGAGAGGTCAGGGACATGTTCAGAGCGGTCGGGAACAAGTTCAGAATCGAATGAAAGGGATGAATGCAGTATGGGAGGGGTAGAAAGGCTGGCAGGGATCAAGGATGAAAGGGAAGACGAGGAAAGAGTGGAGAATGACCCCGATGAGGTGGAGGACAAGGATAGGGAAGGCGGTGGGGGTTCTGTTGAGGCGGAGAGAGCACTGCATGCAAGCGAGCCGGGAGAAAGCTGTGGGGTTGACATGGGGCGAGAGGCAGATGAAGAGCCACAGGGTGGTTTCACTTACCGAGATAATCTTCAAAAAAGAAAGAATTCTGCCCCTTCCAGTCAGATAGTCAGTGCACTCTTTAACCAGCCTCTCAGTCAGGAGGCAGACACAGACTCTGGCCCCTCATATGGGGTAGAGGACGTGGATCTGAATGGAACCTACTACCAGAAGGAGCCCTACCCACTGGACGTTGCTCGTGAGCGAGCTCTCACCATTTCCTCTCCCTTTCGTCACTCTCCCTTCTCTTACAAGCCCAAGACTCTGGACCAAAACCAGAATGCATCCCGGCCAAGGCCCCTCTCCCTCCTCCAGCACTCCCACTCAAACTCCCTCCCCCCTAAACTCCCCTCCTTGTCCCTGTCTCTTTCTCCCACACCCCCATCTTCCCCTTCATGTGCCTCTCCACACTCCTCATCCTACCTTGTCCCTCGTCCAAACACCCCAAATTCCACCTCACCCTCACCCTCTCTACGCACACCGTCCTCATCTTTTAGCTTTGACATTGCCGAGCCAGCAGGACCCCAAAAGAACCGTCCTTTCTCTCTGCCTTTAAATCTCCCTAAGGATGACTTGTTACCCCCCCTTGACCAACCCCTTCCCACCAGAGACTGGGTCACCATTGAAGGGGACTTTGTCCTTGTCCTGGCCCTTTATCAGACCCACCTTGGGGCTGATCTTTTTGCTGCGCCCCAGGCCAGGTTTGACGATGGGCTTATCCACCTGACCTTTGTGCGGGCAGGGATCTCCAGAGCCACTCTGCTGAGACTGTTCTTTGCCATGGAAAGAGGAACCCACCACTCGGTCAGCTCGCCCTATGTGAGCCATGTAACCTGCAGGGCCTTCCGGCTGCAGCCTCTGTCCACACGGGGGACGCTCACTGTGGATGGAGAACTGGTGCCCTATGGGCCACTTCAAGCGCAGGTCAGAATAGGGAAAAACTGTGTTTAATACTGGCTATACTTATCATGAAATGTTGTAATCTCATTCTATACAGCTTAACACTTGAGTTAAATCCACTCATAAAGCATCAGTCATTCACATGATTGACAACAACATATGACTACGTTTTCGCGCCAGTAAAGATGTAAAGATAATACTGTTGAATTTGAATGTTGATGAGTTACTGTGAAACTTCTGTCATTGGTAATATTTTTTTTCCCTCTGTATCTCGTAGATTCATCCTGCCATGGCTCGTCTCATCGTTGGCGACTCTGGGGTGAAGATTACCAGATTCTAATCAGGGATTGGTTTAACTGATTCAGCACTCTACTGAATTATGTAATCTCTGTTTTCATCTATACTCTTAAATAGAGCGGGGGGTATCTGAGAGACTGAAAATAGCCTGGATTGCAGAAACTGCTTTTCTAGGGTTTAATGAAAGGGATAACCCACCAAGCCACACATCATTGGAGCACGAATGCAGGGATTAATAGTGAATTTGAAAATGGATGAAAAATGCGCCTCATTGCACAGCTGTTGGATTACGCTACGCGTACCCTGAGAAGCATGAAAACTGCACAGCCTGGGATAGTAAGAGGGAAGAACAATCGAATGTTATGGGTTTTTTTTTGTTTTTCTTTGTTTGTTTTTCAGATAGTGCATGTGTTGGATGTATACATAGTAGTATGCATGCAGAGAAGCACTACCTGATTGTTGCCTTTCAATGAGATGAAAAGAAGTCAGATTAAATTCACAGAAAGTGGTTCTTAACCGTAAAATGCTACGAAAACACACAGAGATTCACTTGGGCCAACATCCCGTTAAAACTGGTATATAAAAGTCTGAAAACGTCAGTCGCTGATAGGAATGCCTTATCTGACACTGGACGGTATAGTTGTACCTTTGTCCTTCCTTACGTTCATAAGAAACCCAAATCTCTGTCCACTTATCAGAGTGTCCGTCCATGCATAAATACAACACCCACCTACTTACAGTTATTTTTGAGCACACTACTCTCTTCCTTGTTTTAAGCATCAGTGGAGAAAAATGTGGATAAATGTACACTATACTGATCATTCTGTTCATGCGCAGCAACTCAGTGTAGCGCAGCACATTACTGGGAGCAATGGGACCGTTGGACGGTGACCATTACTGACAAATTTACATAATCTGCTTGTTTTTCTTAGTCAGTGATATGAGACTTTTTCACCATATTGGACATAAAAATATCTGAACAAAATGAGCTTCATTGTCAGTGGTTTTAGGCTTTTCATTTTCAAGATTTTTTGTAAAATCACATGCATTAACAGCACTGTTTTATGTCAAAATATATATCACTGTATCTGAGTAAACATCTTTGGAAGTGGAGAGGACTTTACGTGCCTCTGTTAAAAAGTAAGCCGTGCATTGATTTAGCACAGTAAAAGAGTGTAAGCAGTACAGAAAATCACAAGACTAGATTGTGTATTTAGATTCATTTAATGCAGAATCAGTTATGATGTTTTGGCCTAGAAATGGATGCACTAGTGTTAATAGCTTAATCCAGATACTATGATAAATGGATCACATTACATTCCTAGCCTGAAAGGAATTAAAATGTCTCTGTCTGAACACTCATACCTTTTAAAATGTAGGACTGACTGATTACAAAACCATATAGAAACTGCTGTAGAGACAAACTAGGGCACAACACTAAAACCCAGCAACTTTTGTGTTGTCAGGTCAGACCTGTGTTCTGGAAATAAATCAGATGGACGGAAAACAACTTTGACTGAGAAATTATTCGGCAGCCAAAGCCAATCTGTTGAAGTAACTGACTGGGTCTTATATTTAATATATCCTGAGTACTTCCAAATGATGATGTGCTCCTTATTGAAATCAAACAGCAGAGCTGGGAGCCCTACTAAATATTCTTGTGTTTTTTTTTTAATGTCATATTAAAACCTGCTGATCTGCTTGGTATTCACAGAGGATAAATGATTAGCATGTGAAGTGTATCAATCATTTCAATCATGTGGCGATTGCTCGCATCATCGTCATCATATTGTCTTGGTCGTGCCTGGACAAATTAATGCCTTTGTATAATAAGCCTGTATATTTTGGCTGTCGATTGTGAACTGTTGAAACCTATCTGCAGAAAATGGAGTAAAACTCTTTGCCCAACAGGATGTTATTTTCTTCTTTCAATTTTGTTTACCTTTTGAGCATACAGTGCAGCAGTACTTTCACAATTACACTGTGCTTACACAGCTGCAGAATGTGAATACAGCATTTCCATCTATGCTTGTAGCACCATCAAATACAGGAATCCATATACACTTTGAATGGAGTTTTGCCAGTATGTTTACTCTTGAAGTGTAAGAGACTAATTATGATAGTTTACCTTCCTAAACATTTTGTCGTCCGTTACCATAATTAGCACCACAATGTTATAGACCAATTTGATATGACAATGTCGAGGTATAGCCCTTCAATTGATAATGCCATTAAGATGTCTGTAGTGAACTGCCTGTAATGAAATTGTAATTATTACTAAAATGATGAAAATATATACATATACAATGTACAGATGATAGTTACATATGGTTTTGAATAAATGGAACTTGATAAGTTTGTCTCAAGCAAATCTACTGTACTTTTATCACACCAATGTGTCTTCTCATTCATGTAATACGGTCAGAAATCTTCATATCATATCCAGAGAGGGAAGTTGCTTTTATTAGTAACATCCTTTCATATCTCTTGGCATGTTTAAAGAGTTGCCCACTGACCAGACCGTAGCTTATCTGCAATCTTCTCTGACACATTGTAGTAATAAACAAATGAGATATATGACTGTAAAACAGTTTCATTTCTACAGTGAACTGGTCCCTCGGGCTTTTCCTTCTTCTTTTAAGCACCTCTACTGTACTCTTGTAAATTTACTGACTTCTGTTTTGTTATACATGTGTACCATTTGGGAAAAGCTTTTGACCAAAGTCCCCTGAGTAAACATTTTTAGGTTCCATAGCCCCGGAGGACATCAAATCACTGACCGAGGCAGTGATTTTATTAAAATAATTAAATGTGCAGGCAACTCAAAACAAATAACCAGCACCTGAAGATGGAAGAAAATACAATATGAATATAGTTGTTGTATTGATATATCTCATCAACTGTATCACAGTTTAGGGAACCATAGTGATTTGGGGCAAATATGTAGAGAAGTAAAAAACAAAAATAATATACTATTACAAATTGGTCAGTATTAGTTTAATATCACACAATTTTCCTACTCAGAAGTTTCAGGACAGTTAATAAATAGACCTTCAGGTGAGAAATGGTGTTTGTAAAGGTAAAGACTAAACTTTCAATATCAGTTGGTGAGCTAATATGGATGAGAATTCCTTAACGTGCTCAGAAAAATAGAACTTTTCACACCTCCGTTTCCATAACAACTGAACAAAACCCATCTGATGGTGAAGATAATCTGGTACAATCAAATCCCCCACAATAGTTTCTAAATAGGATCTCTAGTAACATTCATTTGATAAAGAGACCAGTTGGTTTCCAATCCCTAGGTCTCTTTTTCATTTTTTGTATTTCATGTCTTTGCAAAAACAGACAGATTTTGTTAAATAGCTATTTTTACACAATTACTACAAAATCAAATTTTATGAAGATACAATGTCCCTTGAGAGAGGTATGCCTCTAGCTGAAAGCATTTAGACACATCACATCACTTTGTATTTATTATAAAATGTAAACGTTTACTGTTAAAATGTATTTAAAAACCTGCACCAATCTATCTCCACGTACACTTAGAAATGTTTGTTAACAGGCTACTAATTACGAAACAAATAAATTCCTAAATATTAACTTCAATGTTTAATGTTTAGTCATATACTTATTTGACTGACATTTATGCATTTATGTTTGCCTTCACCTGTGCATGAGTTCATATAAGTGACTATATTTTGAAAAACCACTGACCGGAAGTATAGTACCCGAATGTCTGATAACGTTTCCGGTGTCGCCACCTTCTTTGTCTCCGGCCCAATATTTCGACACCGGGGGTTGTCTATTTTTTCCTGTAGTTTTGAGGATATATTTATACATATATCCCTAGTTTTCTGATATTGAATGACAGTCGACTCTGAAATATTTATGCCTAAAAGTAAAGCGCCAAAAATGGATGACCTGGACTACAGTAAGTGGGCTTATTAATTAGCTGTTTTCATAGGTTTTCGCTAGCTAACTGTAGCTAGTTGTAGCTAATGGCTCAGTTTATTTGCTCAGGTGTGACACACTGTTCATTCAGCGTGAACATCTTAATGAAAATGAATGACCATGCAGCTGTACCCCATTTTCCGAAAAGCATGTGTAAGCAACATTTTGACCAAAACAGGCTACAGTGAGCCATTAGCTTAGCCTGACGCCAACTAAATATTGATTTTTCTTTACTGTTTGCTGGGAGCTAACGTTTCAGCTAACACTGATGGGCATTTGTCTCTTTGATCAACCTTTAACTTACAAAACGACTTGTTAAAACGGATATTGCTTGTGCTATTGAAATCGTCCTCTCTCTGATATCAGTACCTGGCTGCTGTGGTATGAATCAAACAGAACTGCTAATCCAGACTGTGGGCGTGGTTGGTGGTGTTTTAAAGCAGCTGTTTTTTCCCCAGAGTAAACACTGTGGTCTGAGAAGCTTTGGGTGCTGCCACTGCTGATCACAAACTGCTGTTTTGGTCTTTAGAGTTGGATGGTTTGGACAAACTATATCACGATATTTTGTACAAAATATGCCAGTATGAAAATGTGACTATATCATTTATTTTTGACACACTGTACACTTAGTTGTCAGTTTTATTAGGTACATTTTGCTTAAATTAATCCAGACTATTACGACAGTCTAGCACAATCCATTTGAAGGTTATAATGTTTTATTGAGACTGAAATGTTGAATCAAATTTTTGAGCTTGATTTATGGTTTTGGCAAATGACTGGTGAAAGTCAACTGTAACACAGTCTTCAAAGTGGTGAACAACAAACTGAAACTCCTGAGATGCCTGATTAAAAATACAACACTATGTCCTCCATTTTAACGCACCTACATTCCTAAAAACTGTTATGATAGAAATGCTTGTGTCAGGAATTTTTATGCCAGAGAATTAAAATAAGTTGTTCTGTATTGTTATGCAAAGATCAAATTTAAAAAATAAAATCTTGTTTTACCTGCAGAGCTGCATTGTTGCATTAGCCTGTTCAAAGACCCCTGGTTCTGCCCGCATCAGAAATCTTATCTGGTATCGTGGAGCAGTAGCAAAGACTGTAAAGTCTAAATATTACAGTATCCGTTCAGTAATAGTTCACAGTGAGCGACAGAAATGATAAACCCATTTAACTTTCATTCATTTAACCACTAAAATTGTAGCGATGGCTGAATTCCTAGGGGGGATTCTGCAACAAATAAAACAAAATCTAATTGCCCAGCTAGTGATTTTGGTCAACCACGCTTTGAAGTCATAACAGTGTTTTATCGGTGAGGGGCTGGAATTAGCTGTTTCACAGACTGCATATACAAGATACAATAAGGAGACATTAACAAGGAGGGTGAAAGTATGAGGTACAAGAAGGGGAGACAGTAAGGGAAATGTTATACCAGTTCCTTTCCATTGTGTGATTTATATTCACCTTTGCTAACGTCAGTGACTGCTGTTGCTATCCCACACCCCTCCTCCTTTCTGTTGTAAGATATAGATAGAAGGAATTAGTCATAACCAAGTGAGTTAACAATGCATTTCTCAAAATAGTTGTATTTGATAGGGTTTTATATTATTAATAAGTCTGCTTGTTTGGGCACAGTTACCATTTGACATATCTGCAGCAGCATCCATAATGAAGTCATTCTTCTTCTCTTCCCTTACAGTCCCAGTAGACCTGAGCCCAGAGGAGCGCTCTGAGCTGGAGGACATCCGCAGGAGGAAGGGCGTCCTGCTGCAGGAGATCCAGAGGCTCAGAGAGGAGCTAAGAGAGGCAATTTTGGAAGTGGAGGGACTGGAGACCAGCACAGAGGGCAGGTAAGAAGAAAAGGAGACCTGCCAACATGTATGCATTTTGCAAAGCAGATGTGCATTTTTACCATACCCTGGTATGCAGAGAGCTGGTGATGCCTGGGATTTCAATTGTGCTGTCTTAATAGCAAGAGACAGCAGCATCTGGGCTGCTGAAAAGAAAGACTTTGACCAATTATAGTGCCTGATTCATTCCCTTGTCTTTACCCAAAAGGGGATGATCATTTATCATGATTGGCACATGATGATGTCATTTCAAGAGACTGTGATTTAATCCCTCAGGACAAAATGTAAAAAAAAAAAAAAAAAGCAAGTGACGTGCCCCAGAGATAACTTTATCTAGAAAGTTACCAGGTTCGTGTCTGTGTGTGCATCCGAGAAGTTTCCCAGTGTTGTACTTCTGTCCTTCAAAACTTCTGCACCGTGCATTTACACATTGTGCAATTATCCACCAACACATGTTTTGTCCAGAATGTTTTACATGGCAACATTTATTTATTTTTTTGTGGTTTGTGAACCTGCTAACATCATTAATAAGGAGATTTGATTTGAATGCTACAGAGGCCACTTTTTTCCTCACATTTTACGTTTTTGCTCCTTGCAGCAAAACTCTACAGAAAAGTAGACATGTGGCAATGGGAAGGAAAAAATTCAATATGGACCCTAAAAAGGTAAAGCTCTTTGATATTTGTGTGTGTATATCCTGTCTTTATTCTTTGCTGGCTGTGTGGTGACGAGCACTTTCCCCTCTCCGCAGGGCATTGTGTTTCTAGTGGAGAACGAACTGCTCAGACACACACCAGAAGACATTGCTCAGTTTCTCTACAAAGGAGAGGGCCTCAACAAGACTGCTATAGGGGATTACCTTGGAGAAAGGTGCTTGGTCTCAAAATATCTTCTGCCCTTATTCTCCTTCTGTATCAGCTATTTGTAACTGTGCTTTTTCTATTGCTGTGCTGCAGAGATGACTTCAACATCAAAGTTCTTCAGGCTTTCGTTGACCTCCATGAGTTCACTGATCTCAACCTCGTCCAGGCCCTCAGGTAAACTGTGTCTGTTTGTGGTATTTTGGTTTCACCCATGGACAAAATCTCTTGAACAGTGTTCTGGCGTCCTTTGATAAACAAACCTCAACAATGGAAAGCCCCACTGTCTCTGTTCAGGTTAGGGAGGGAAAAAGTTATGCAAGAGAGCAGCAGTTTCTGTATGACTCTGCCTTGACTACAGAGCTTGTTCTCCCTGGCTTGACCTAAACCTCAGCCTGTTTTCTGCAGACAGTTCCTGTGGAGTTTCCGTTTGCCTGGTGAAGCTCAGAAGATTGACAGAATGATGGAGGCCTTTGCTCAGAGATACTGCCACTGCAACCCCGGTGTCTTCCAGAGCACTGGTAAACACAAACTCACAGTTACACTGAATGTTGTGTAATGGTGTGTCCTACCTAAAGTACATAATGTAGGATGTTTTGACTTCTGTCTCCTTCACTCTAAATGATTTTTTTCCTGTGAAGGATCACAGGAAGGGGTTTTTCTGAGGAGATATGCACTCACACATACAACAAGAGTCTGCCAAGTCATAAACACATTTTCAGTGAACTCCTTTTATGGTCGTCTTTTTATTAATTATTTCCTTAAATTGTTTGAGATGATGTGTGACTAGCATTCCCATATACTAGTAGAAAGTAGTATATTTTTAGTTGTTGTAAAAATCAGTTGTATTTGTTTTTTTTTTCATTTCTAATATTAAGTGAATTTGTTGAATTATTATTTTTTTGTGTTCAGTGTTCTCCTGCATGTCTCTCCCTGTTTACAGACACATGTTACGTGTTGTCATTTGCCATCATTATGCTGAACACAAGCCTTCATAACCCAAATGTGAGGGACAAACCTGGAGTGGACCGTTTTATCTCAATGAACCGAGGCATCAACGAGGGGGGAGACCTGCCTGAGGAGCTGCTCAGAGTATGAAGAGCTCTTCGTTGTTTTCCTTTGGAGAAAATTAATTGACACTTTTTAAAAAGACTTTTTTTAAGGAGCTCATTTTACTAACTTATCTGTTTTTTCAGAATCTCTATGAGAGCATTAAAAACGAGCCCTTCAAGATCCCTGAGGATGACGGCAATGACCTGACACACACCTTCTTCAACCCAGACAGAGAGGGCTGGCTTCTTAAACTTGGTGAGATGATGCTTTTGAGGTTTTTCTGATATACTGTGGGATGCTCCTACCCCACATGCTGATTTCAACAAATCCAGTATACCAGAGTTACTGATGTCAGGAGTGTCCATTTTCATTGAGAAAAGAAAGTGATGAGTTCTGTATGCTGCTGTACTCTTTAAGGCTTTGTGCTATGATGAACCTGCCCTCCTGACTCTGAGGTTTGCTGGCTCTTTGCCTCCACTTGGACTCACAGTGTTGTGGCATTTGAACATTGCCATAGCATGACGAGAGACTCACTTTCTTGTGTCACGGCAATCTAAAAATCTGATTGTTTTCTTTTGCATGGCGGGGCCTGTGATCTCACTAATATAATTCTCCCTCTCTTTTTCTTCCTCCTCCCCACCTCCCCATCTGTCTCTCAATCTCTATTTGTCCCCTGTGTCCCCCTCTTTTTGTCTCGCTTTTTCCCTGCGATTTCTACCCTCTACTGCTGCTGCTTGTTATCTCAGGAGGTATGTACTGACTAGCTACATAGTTAGCTGTAAGCTTGTAGAAACTGTACAGTAGTGTCCCTCCTGCTTTGATCTCCAATGAAAATCTCACTCATCGTCATGACTGTGCTCTTTTGTGTCAGGGGGACGAGTGAAAACCTGGAAACGGCGATGGTTTATTCTCACAGACAACTGCCTTTATTACTTTGAATACACCACAGTAAGTCACTCCTTGATTCACCTGATGCGTTAAACTGTTACAACATGATGTTACTGCTGCACTTGCTTTGGCTTTATTTTTAGAAAATGGCAATAGAACTCATTGAATTGTTATGTTATCTTGACATAACTTGTGATAATGTGTAGAAACCGCAAGGCAGTTGCAAAAACAATGGTACTTGCTCAGTCTTTAAGGCGGTTGGTTACTGAACTCAAGGATTAGATGCAGAACTTTATTAATCCCCAGAGGAAGAACTGGTTTGGTTTCCCATGCACAATAAAAACAAAGAGAGAGAGGCACAAATCATTCTGGGCACAAGAGACGGCACCATAGACAAGCTGCCATTAGACACTAACACAAACAGACATAACTAACACATAGTCTAAGAGGACAGCAGTGTAGCTCAGGATTGCAGCAAATATTTTAAAAAGTGAAAGTGATGCAGCTAAGAACAAAGTGATGATCATTTTGATAATCTGAATTGAATTGATTACTTTTTAGGGGAAAACTGTTGATAATTGACGATTTCGAGTAGAAATAGTAGAGAGATTAGTTAAATTTCTGTTCATTGTTGTGCTTCCAAACTCCTACTGGGACTGATTAAACACATCATGCACAAAAGCCTTCAAATGTTGTAGTAACTCTTTTGGCTGTGGTAGTAAGGTAATTGTGTGTTTTTCAAACAGGATAAGGAGCCGCGAGGTATCATTCCCTTGGAAAACCTTAGCATCCGTGAGGTAGAAGACCCAAGGAAACCTGTAAGTTAGCATATTTGCCAAACACAAAGAATTTAAGTATTATCATACTTATAGATTTGACGAAATTTTTTTTTTTCTATCAAGAATTGCTTTGAGCTGTACATCCCCAACAACCGTGGTCAGCTGATTAAGGCATGTAAGACGGAGGCTGATGGGAGAGTAGTAGAAGGAAACCACATGGTGTATCGTATCTCCGCCCCCACACCTGAGGAGAAGGACGAATGGATCCACAGCATCAAGTATGTAAATGAGGGAAATAAAAGAAGGACAATGGAGGGGGGGGGGTTAAATTTATAAAAAGATCTAATTTAATTTCCTAACTGCTGTCTGAAATGTACATGTATGTTTTCAGTTTTATGTTATCATAATCCATCCCACTCAGTAGTGTTAATTTGTCACCTAATGCAGATCTGCTGTCAGTGTCGACCCCTTCTACGAAATGCTTGCTGCCAGGAAGAAACGTATATCGCTGAAGAAGAAGGAGGAACAACCGTAAACGATTGCCTCCATTTTCTCCCTGTCTTCCTTTGTCGTTCTCCTGTCTCCTTCCAGCACTGGACATCCCTGCTCCGTACTACCTGTTCATAAGTTTGGGTACATCTTGTTTCTTGTCCCTTGACGCACCCTCATCTGACTCCTTCCTATCCTGTCTACCAGACTGTTGAAAGCCACATTCAGAGTGAAGAGCTCACATACTGTGGCTGCCTCTTCTTCTTTTGGTTCTTACACCACCGCTGTTGTACACAGCCTGACACACTACAGCCATAGCGCACTGTCTGTCTCGTCTTCTCACCACATTCCTCTGTGACGCTTGTCTTAGACCATATTCACACTGATTTAACCACCCATTTCCTGCTTTGGCCTTCCACACTTGGTCAGCTTCTCAGATCTGCTAACTGAATGTTGGACACATTTGCAAACACTGTTAAAACTGAGATTTTAAAGATATTATGATTGTTGTGTCCACAGGCGTCTGTGCATCTTAAGTGATTTCTGAGAATTTTCTGCTTCTGTCCTCACAGTTGCAAACCACATACAAAACTTTAAAAAATACCAGGTAGTCTATCAGCAGAAACGTGTAAGGCTGCTGGCTGTATGTTTCTGTATTCTCCTAGCATCTCGAGATGTACAGCAGACTTTTAAGACCACTGTGTGAAAATACAGTGGTCTGAAATCTTCTAAGCAGGCATCTCTTTGTTATCTTACCTGTGCATTAGTGTGAATATGGTCTTATTCAGTGTAGCAAGCCGCTTCAGTTCTTGTGAAGTCTTGTTTCACATTTACTGGTGCTACTTAAATGACAAATCTTCTCTCTTGATTGTGCTAACACCAGACAAAATATGAAGTTGCTATTCGAACATTTGAACAGAACACAGAACGCAGATGAACAAAGCAGATGATAACCGAGATGTGCCCACTGCTTTCTGTTGTACACTCAATGGCTTTGATACTCATTACCACTACACTTTGATACTCCAACCATTATGTGAGGAAAATCACTGTCACTGACACTGGTGACACTAGTCATATATCGCCATGTTGCTCTTGATTGTTCAAATGTGGTCGAGTCTCGAGGCAGAACGTTCGCTTTTGGAGACGAATGCAAGCAGCTTCTCTACTTCCAGACAGCTGCTTGTTTCCGCTCACTGAGTCCATGTATATGTTCATTAGCATGTTTTTCTTAACATGTTTGAGCAGCGGCAGAGAAAACTAGTCGAGTTTAGAAGCTTAACAAATCCTTTATCACACTATACTGAGCAATTGCTCATCGTGTCCTCTCAGATGTAATGTCCTCGCATGCCACAAATCATTTCCCTCCTGCTCAACACTATAAGACAGACACAGACATCTCTCTCACAGATAACTGCATCAGATATTTAACCGTTAGAGCCTGGTCTGTCCACTATAGTAAGTTCCAAGAAATCACAAAGGCAGCTCATTACAATGTATACTTTTTTTGTAAATAGATGTTAGCATATTTGTTATGAGACACATAGAAATGAATTAATTTATTCTTTATCTTTTGTTAAGATCAGATTTTTTTTTTTGTACGAGCTACTGTAGGACTGCATGTTGATAAACCGAGGCGTCAGTTGTAGGTAACTGCTGCGTCGCTGATCATGCTAGTGCACTGATTTGGAAGGTGTTGGTGTTCCCTGTTGACTTGGAAAATTTGCCTTTTTTAAAATGGAAGTTGATTTCTGCATAGAGTAAATTGTCTTAATTGTAGTTTGAAAATAAGGATATATTTAGGAGATGTACAGGAGTCTGGTTTATCTCTTGACCACCCTGTTGGTTTTTGGAGTGAAACAAGACTCGTTAAAGCACAAGCAGTACTCGGCCTCACACTCTGTCAAACTAACATGTAGTGTTCATGTCATCGACTGCTCAGTGTCCGCCTCAAGCATGAGGACGATATTCACAAGTTCAAAATAAAGTCAGACAAGGAACACTAACGAAAGCTTTGATTCATTATGTAATAGTAAAACATATTCAGATGCAATGAATCAGTAACAAGTTTAGATTTGTGTCCAGTGATAGATTTGCTTGACATCCAGTTCATAAACTTATTTCTAGTAGTTTATTGGATTGGCATTTTTAGATGGTAGTAAAAATAATTGTCTGCTGCACTTTATCAATTTTAGCATTTTTGAGAAAATGCTGTTATTTTAACTGACAGTACTCTGTAGCACCTCCTACTGGTGATCCACACACACTGCAATATGCTGAAGGATGAACCATAAACTGTGTAGAAATACTGTATAACGCCCCCCACTGGTCAGTGCAGCTATAGCAGCAGCTGTTTCGGACCAACACATTCTATATTGAGCTCCATTTGTTCACTTGATAGAAGTCATATCACTGGGAGCTGGGGGGGGTCTTTTCTCTGTGATCAGAACATGTAGACCTTGTTTTAAAGACACAACAAGTGACTGGTCCTTCAAATACAGATGTAGTATTGCCTTTTACTTTCCTTCTTCAAACTGACAAAGGCCTAACTTTATATCTCCCATCTTAGTGCTTCTACACACTACATGAACTGTCTGTAGGCCTTCATTTTCTGGGTATTCTTGAAGTGCAAAGTTGCCAAAAATAAACTGTTGGGACAACAACTGTTTCCATTCGAACAAAGAATGAATGAATGCTTAAATGATCCGACTGAAACTGGGCCTCTGTGTCTGATTCCTGCGACCCCAGAGCCACCTCTTTTCAGAAAGCCTGTTTATTTTGTATTTATTTATTTTAATTTACTGTGGTGAAGGTGAAGGATGGATAGATCATCTGTAAATGTAGCAAAAGGAAAACCACGATACATTGGTGCCAGTAAACTACTGTGTAACAATAAAAGGCAAACAGAGATGATGGGTTGCTGTGTGTGTCTTTCAGGTTTGAGTGAAATGTCTCAACAACTACTGGGTTCACTTGAGTTTTGGTATAGACATTCATGTTCCCCTCTGGATGAATTGTAAAGACTTTGATGATACTTAAATTCCCTTACAGTACAACCATAAGCCCAAATTTTATTTAGTTTTTTAAAACAAATCTCTGAAACCCATCAAAACTAACGTTAGGGACATCCCATCAGCCTCAGCTGTGGGCCACTTTATCTTGTGCTAATTAGCTAATGTTAGCATGCTAATATGCTAAACCAGTATGGTGAACATGAGGCCTCAGCATGTACGTATGTGTGAGCAGTACATCTTCAAAGCAGACTCGTCATTGTTGGACCTTTTTTTGTTTATTCACGCAAACAGCTAACGATTATTTACTACCAGGGGAGAAAATTGTTGTTGCATCAGCACACTGACACAAAGAACAAGGTTACATATAAATAACAGAAATGAGAAACAGGCATACAAAAATTAAAATAGCAACAGAATACAGAATAGAAACTATGGTAAAGTACCAAATGTACACACGTCAGCTTTAAGCTACCTTGCAACACATCACTTCTGTGTGTGTTCAACTCAGACTTCAACAGAAGCGCCAGCACTTTTTTTTTTATTATCTCTTATATTATTTCTCTACAGTCTCCCTTTTTTCCTCTGGTCTCTGTACACTTAATAAGCGGGTTCCTTAAGCCCAACCATACGCACAAAACCTTTACTCAAGTTGAGTGGTTAAGGTCTAATATTTATTTAAAATGTGAGACATGAAAGCTCTTCAGGGCCTAATGGTTGGTAAATGGGTGTTTGGGGTTAAAGTTATGAAATTAAAGAGTACCTGCTCTATATGTGTCAGCAGATAACTTTTGTTGTGTTTTGCTGCTATATAAATGAAACTGACTTGACTTACTCTCTATGATAATCAGTAAAAAGTCCAACAGAGGTCTGCATCAGGTTTTTCTTTTACACTTTTATTTACGATGTCTTAACATTTGAAGCAAAAAGAAAAAACAAGTTACGTACAATAATTAAGTCAAATGTCTAACCCAGGCTAAATTCAATGATTTATTTACAGTACAAAATGAACAGTCAAGGCCAGATAATTTCAGAAATTAAAAAGCCACAGCGCAATGACTTGATTACACAAAATACATCATGTCACGAAGATAAATCTAAATTATTGGAGAAAAAAATGCAATTTGTTCAGTGAAGAAAGTTACACTCTAGAGTAAAAAGTGAAAAAACATACAACAATAACACGTATAATAAATGTTTACTATTAATTTAAGCAGCACTGCTGGCTTACAGTCTCCAAGTAAAAAATTTAAAACCAGCAGAAGCTGTAAAACCCTAATTTCTGTCTGACAGGCTTTTCAGTATTTCAGTCTATCTAGGACACATTGCAAAGTACACAGATCAGTTCTACATTTTCTTTGGTAAATTAGCTGTATCTCCTTTTTTTAAAAAAAAATAAAAATAAAAATAAAGATCATCCAGATTAAAAACTGATTTCTCAACACATTTTCTGAGTATCATTCAAACTAGCAACATACAGTTTGATACTTCACCACAACACAACCCATGTAAGGTCCACTAATTTCATCACAGACCCTACAGTATCAAGTCTTATTAACAATATGACAATATGTCACATACAGCAGTTTTCTGTTTAAAATAAAACACTAGCGCATGATTACAGTGGAGGCTGAAGCCTAAGTCCCTATACAGTATCTGTAAACACAGATTAAGCTTACTTTTCTTTTTTAAGAAAAAGTCACTGATTAAGTTCAAAGAAAGGCATTGATGCTGAGTTTGTAGGAGATGTCCCACTGAGTGATCATCCTGAAAAATAACTGAAAATCAAATGGAATTTTGTTTTATTCTTGCACCGCTGACATGTGATAAATGTTCTTAGTGCGTTCCAAGATATCTCCAGGTTCTTCACTGGTGTTACTGTCGTTCAGTGACAGGGATCAAAGGGGTATCTGGAGACGCCTCCATGAAGCTCCACCTCCGTGTCGGACCAAGCGATGACGTCTCCTCTGAGGTGACTGCCGCAGGAGGCCAGGCTGTAGATGTCGCTGGCTGTCAGGACATGTGACCACATGTGCACATCCGACATCTCGCCAACGAATGACTGAGTGGCATCAAAACGACCTCCCAGAGTGTCCTGGAGAGCAGAGAGCAAATGACAGTCAGTGTTGACCTTTGTCATTCTTTTTTTTTAAATATTATGTAAAATATGAATCTATGCTGTAAAATATTAAGTAATCATTGGTGAGGTAAAATGTTATCGGAAAAGTGGAGTTTAGATTGTGTTTGCATAAAGAGAGTTATTAGAAAAAGATCATAAAGAAATTACAAAGGGTAAGGCTTCACTAATGAGAATTGAATATGCCATTTAATATGCCAGATATGTGCACGAATACATGCACTTAATGATACCAAGGAGCAAAAAAGGTTTGAATCAGCAACTACTTGAACTATAACATGTTTCAAGCTCGGAGCTCACTTGTTCAGTATTTGTGCAAATGTTTCCCTTTTCTGTATTTAAAGGCTCCTTCCCATTGAACTTATTTACAGGTATCTTCTTAACTGTAAAGGTTCTCTGCATCTATAAACTTGAATCGCCACTTGAATTTCCCTCGGGATCAATAAAGTATCTATCTATTTATCTAAAGGATGAATCTCTTAGTCTTTACCTGCTCCTGTCCCAGGATGAAGACTCCTCCGGGTTTGATTGGGTGCCAAGGGGAAAGATTGATCCCCGACCCCCTCTGCACTCCGTCCTGGTAGGCTTCCCACTGTCCATCCCGTGTTGACCAAGTCAGACACACGTGGTGCCACTTCCCATCGCTCAGAGACAGTGGGAGCGTCACAGCCTGGGGACGGGATAGTAAGGATGGTGAGTCACTAAATACGTTGTGGTATAATACAAGTAAGCACAGAGGCAAGAATATAGCTTGAGATTACACAAGACACAATCTGTCGTTTATTTAAATAAAAGGTACAAGCCAGAATGAACCCCTAAAGCGAACTTTAAATTCTGAATCTCACAAGTAAAGAATGAGTCTGATGTCACAGTCGTAGGGGACCAGGACTGTTGGGTCTCGACTTCAACAGGGATCTCAACAAGCCGTGTTCAGATACTTTTTAAGCTGCCACACTTTGTTGTTGTTCGAAAATGACTTTTCGGGGCCTGTATCACTTGACTCTGTCTCACCTTGTCATCGATCAGCAGTTCCATGGGGTTGTTCCCCCACTCGATGAGCACCAGTTCATTAGCCTGGCCGGGTGCTGAGTAAGAAAACGGGGTCCCGAGGCCAGGCCCTACACCCGCCTTGATCCAAAGACACAAGGTCAGAGCGAAGATTTCTTGCAGCAAAGTCCTCTTCATCCGCCCATACATGTAGTTGGTTCTCATCGGGAAGCTGATCTGGAAGGCATCAGGACTCTTTGACTTCTTCCTGCTGGAACCTGCTTTGGAAGAAGTCAAAGTCCGTTTAGTCACTGTTCTGGTCTGCAGCTTTCTATTGTGTCATACAAACCTCCTCAGCAGAATCTGGTTTGTCCAGGCGTCGTGTATTGCAAACTCAAATTTTTATTTTAACACACACTTTGCTTTAAAACAAATGTAATTCTTGACCAACAGCAGTTCACAAATCACTTTGTCTCTAACATCCTGTTAGGTCTGGATGTTTTACTCTTCACATTATTTTGTCAGTGGCTGTTTCTAAGGTCAAAAATGAACTCTGAAAATGCAGAAGAGACACAAAAGGGCTCGCTCACAACAAAGCATTGCTGGCGAAAATGGAGAAAGAAATTTGCATAAGAAGTTTTATTGCAGAAAAATGCACTAAAGTAAAATCCCTAATGCTGCATGATCTTTCTTTTCTTTCACTTTTGGAACTTAAGTGGCTGCAGACCAACCAACTCGC
This sequence comes from Scatophagus argus, assembly GCF_020382885.2. NCBI lineage: Eukaryota > Metazoa > Chordata > Actinopteri > Scatophagidae > Scatophagus > Scatophagus argus. The sequence continues at coordinate 16,252,647 of NC_058501.1, forward strand.
ATGACTTCTCATCCCAAATGCTGCTTCATTAATAGGAAGTTGACAAAACCCGCTGACTGCTGCAAATGCATGTTGTTATGTTGCTGCGGTGGTTGCGTACCTGCCAGGTGCAGCTGGTTGAGCATGCTCTCCAGTTTATTTGAGTGGAAACCAGTGTGTGGCTCTCGTTCTCTGTATCCTGTGTGCAAAAGGTAACTGTGAACGTCGGCTTCATTACTGTGGTGGTCACCATCATCATCATCATGGTGGCCCCCGTCATGGTCGTCATGGCTACCATCGTGATGATCATCGCCGTGGCTGTTGTCGTGATGGTCGGTGTTGTTCCCGCTGTCGCTGTGACCACCGTCGTTGTGGTCGTCCTTGTGCTCATTTGGGTGTCCATTGTCGTGGTGTTCTTCGTCGTCCCTGTGGCTGCTGTCATCACCGTGATGGTCCAGGCTGCTGAGGGCAGCAGTGCGATGGTGCAGCTGCTCTTCCAGAGCACTGATCTTCCTCTGAAGCAGCTCCTTCAGAGAGCTGGAGTAGGTGATGGATGTGTTCCTCTTCTGCTGAGTACAGTGAAAAACACACGCAGCTTAAGCCTTGATAACAGTTTCCTGTCACTTAATCCTTATGTGCCTTATATACAACAGAGAGGACAAAGGCATCACTGGTGTTTCTCCCACATAGACACAAACTGAACGAATTATGTGAGCATCTGCTGATCTGTCACCCACAAGCCCCAGAGAGCACTTTTTGCACTTCTTACATTTACTAATAATCTCATATTGTCAAATGCAATAAGTAAGCAGTTGTTCTATATGTTTCGCTGTATCTGATTCTGTTTTACTTCTTCTCAGGTAATCCAGGCTTTGTCCTGGTGCGTGCCCTGATTACCAGTCTGTCAAGGGAGATCACGATAATTACTGCTGATGTTAGACTCGTGAAACACAGACACACACACACACACACACACACTGTACAGCTCCTGACATCTGTCTGTGATCACGATCCAAGGAGGTGAAACAGCAAGAAAGCACAAATACCAAGAGAGTAAAAGCTGTGAGCAGCTAAAGAGAAAAACGGGACTGTAACACATCCAAATTTTCACCACAACTACAGCATGTGTAGTCAATCCACTGTTACCTTATGCATGAGCATCTTACATCAGTGACGTCCACCTCTGAGCCTGTTGCTGCTCTGAGGTGCCCATTGAGGGAAGTCAGGGTGACTCTCTTGCTAATGTAGTGAGTGGCTTTATGCAATTAAGTAATTCATTGTTCCTTTGTTTAAAGTACTTAGTGGACACGCGCTGCTCTGGGACTTGATTGTTCGACAAATAATCCACGTGTGACGACAGCATTAATGTGTCCAAACGAGGAAATGCCATTTATGGGCACGGTGCACATCACAAGTCTCCCTCCACATCAAACTCTGCTTTTATCCTTCAGCTGTGTTTGCTTTGAACTCCCTTTTTCATTTCTACTCTTCCTGCCTACAGTTTTGTTCTACCTTCATCCCAAAAGTTTCTTCCTCTTACTGCTCACCTGCAAGTTGTCCAGCCTCTCTTTGAGCGCCTGCAGCATCCTCTCCATCTGCTCCGGTGATGATGAGACGTCCCCTGGTGTCACATGTTTATCCTTCCCCTGGTTGTTGCTGCTGTGGCCTCCATCAGATCGCTGCCCCCCTGCGGAGGGGTAGTGGGGTGAGTCCGGTATGAGGTTGCTGTTTCCATGGTGACCCTGCTGGTTGCTATAGTGCCCGTCATCAGTGTGCACGTGATGACTGGCCACCCCTGCGTGATGGGAGCGTGAGGCCGTGCTGTGGCGCTCTTCGTGGGGCGCCGCGCCCTGTCCGAGGCCCTCGCAGAGGGTCAGTTTGGCCGTCAGCTCTCTAATGGTCTCCCTCTGTTCCAGAATGGTCTCTTTCTGCTGGACGAGGCTCTCCCTGAGGTGGAGGATGGTGGCTTTGGCTTCTTCGCTCGCCCCCCACCAGCCAGCAGGAGGTGCACTTTGATGGCCTGGTGCGCCGGGCCCTGCTGCCCCTACGCCTGAAGCTCCTGCAGGGAAGCAAGCTGGGTCTGCATCCACAGGAATAGGCGTGCAAACAAAGCGGGGGTGGGCTCTGTAGTCATAGTCAGACCCTGAACTGGCAGATGCAGGGCAGAAGAGGAGTGAAAGTACAGAAAAGACAATGGGAACAAGAAACAAATGTAGAGACTGAGAGTTCCTCATGATCTCCATCCACGTTTCAGCCAGCACGACTGGAGAGCTTGACCTTGCTTCAAAATGTGTGATGCCAGTTGAAGTAAAGGTTGTGCTGACTTCTTTGTTGTTGTAGAGCAGGCATCAGGGAGCACAATAACAAAGATCTCCACCCACAAAGTATCCACTCATCTGTGAAGAGCAAATAGACATCACAGTTTTGTTTTTTAGTTTCTTTGTCACACAAGGGATTTTATTTTATTCTGGACGTTGCCTAAACCTGCAAAGCACCAGATTTTTATATAAAGCAGTTTGGGTAGCCTCCACACAATAATTATCACCTGTACTTGTTTTGAATTGTATTGTATTTTGCAATGTAATTTGTATACTGCACGTCCACCTTACATTTTGTCCTAGTGTCCTATATGTTTTAATCTGCAGGTGAGAAGTATCAGTTGGACAAAAGGACAGCTAGAAAAGACTTTTAGATCAGGCTGACTAAAGGTCCTCACTTCTCAGCAGGTTGTCAGCGTGATGTCTACTGCCTCAGTTAACTGCAGCCTGTCTGACCAGTAACCTTAAGCGTGTGGCAAAACAACCAGAGTCTGTCCAGACAAGGATTAATCCGAATCAGAGGTGTGACATCCTGGCCGGATTTTTGTAGGTCTCTTTAGCGTGAGTTTCTCTGATGGTTTTGACTTCCTGGAAGCCGGAAGGAAGACATACAGTGTAGGCCAATAAACAGACTCGGTTGATCTTTCATTTAAAAATCTATACAAGTGAGTGTTTGGCGACTATAAAACGCAAACTAGCAGTGAAGAGGAGATCTGATACATTTCTAAACTGGATTAAAATCTGGATCCCTAAATGAGCCCAAACATTGCACTCCACGTGCTTCCATGTTGCATTCTCTGTGTCCATGTCATAAAGGCTGGCTGACCTCTCTCAGTGCATGTCCTTCATTATACAGGGTCGGCATTTTCAAATGGCACCCACGAGATGTGACAGCTGACCACCTGTTGCTCGCAGGTCGACCAGCCTCCATAATGTATATGTGTGTGTGTGTGTGTGTGTGTGTGTTTGTTAGTGTTGATGGTTCATACATGATTCACTGCATTTTATCAATAATGAAACGGAGGTTCTTTTTAAAAAACCCCAACATCCAAATATATCCATTTGCGTGACAAAGATCCGCCCTCACAGAAATCTCCTCAAAAGCTGATGCAGCTGTGTGCTTGTGTTTACTGAGCTGCAGCAGAAACTTACTGCTTGTTTCTTTAATAGACAATCTGTTTTGTGATCATGTTCTTATTATTATGAAGGGAGAGCAGCGTTTGCACGACGGCATCGCTGCAGTTCCTGTTGTGATTTACGAGGCTTAGAGGAGCGACAGATGGTGGAGGTACAGAACCATGTCACAGCCAATCTCAACAGTTTAGCCCTAAGTTTATTACCACCCACAGGTCACTCAATTAACCTAATTGCAAGCAGTTGTTGTGCTACCTTAGCTAGAGATAAGTGGGCTTCCTCAGCTGTGTGTGTGTGTGTGTTTGGCTGTGTGTTAATCCATGGGATGGTAGACCATCGCTGCACCATATGGTCAAGGTGGGTATTTAAGTAGTGCGATTAGTCACAAATTAAAAACTGACGACTGCAGTTCGACCTGAGATTAAAAAACAGTTGACGCTGACTAAATGAAATAGATTCTGTTTGTAAACAACAAATTTCTTTCTAGACAGAGAATGGATGGATTTAAAACTACGATCATCCTGGTGCATTACAAGATGAGTGTCAGTATCATTTTCTCTGGTGAGTGGTGGTTCCCCCCAGCCTTCTTTATTGTATATCATGTTTAAAATATCATGTTTAATGTCATTAAAATGTCTTTATACTAAAACCTGTGAGATGCCAAAACAGCACACATGTTAACTTCCAATCCACATAGATTCTCCTTTTATCTTCGCTATATTTTATATTTTGCATGCCCTTTTAGATATTAAATGATATATCTGTCTCATTTGGTGCATGTGCAATACAACCCAGCAACCAAAGTGATGCAAGACGGAATCTGTCAAAACTCTGCAGCATATTTCTTATAACAAAAAATATGTTATTTTTTTCAACCATTTATGCGTCACTTAAATTCTTTAAGATCACCTAATATTCTTTGGAAACTAAAAAAAAGCAGTTCTGGATTTGAATAGATCCATCTTCACATCCTCAGGATCCTTCACTGCGAGGATCCAGTGTCTCTCTGACTGTCTTTTAATGCAGTCAGATGTGAAAGACAACCATGTTATTGTGGACCCCTAAACTGCCTTGAGTTACTGAAAGTTATGTGCATGACAAAAAAAAAAAAGAACAAATAAATTAAAAAACAAATTGTAAGAAAATGCTTTCAGTAGGAGCCTTCATCAATCCTTACAAGAATATGTTACCATCTACTGTTTGCAAACTCATGTTGCTTCTTGTCATATCTTAACGATCAGCTGATTGTCATGTAACATTTTTAGGATGGTCACATTTCTAAATCTTTGTTACGTCTCGCTGAAATCACTGAAGTAGTATTTCACAACATTAATGCTCTGTTCTCGGTTCTCAGTAGCAATACATCCTTACCTTGGAGTCCCTGTGAGTGCAGCTTGTGTATCCTCTCTCTGAACTTGTTGCAGTGAATTATTCCTCCTCACACGCTGATCAGATTGAGAGAGATTTACTGCAGAGGGGAGCTCAGTGCTTTTTATCCCTCCTTCATTGTCACTACCTCTTTTTTCTCTCCTCCTCTCCTCCCTTCCTTCAGCCTTGTTGTGCTTTTCTTAGAAGACCACACCTCTTTTCCTGTTAGACTCTTGGGACTTTTTGGCATCCCCTTTGCTGCTTCCACCATCTTTATTTTGTTTGTTTGTTTTGTTTGATTTGACCTCTGATTTACAGTTATCCTCTCCAGCAGGACACAACCTTTGGTTCAGTTTCTCCAGTACAGCGTCACGCACCTCACCCAGATCTCGGCACATTAATTGGCCTGATTAACTCCTCGCCTCTTGCAGTCTGACTGGCGGCCACAGAGGTGGTGGCGGGACAGCAGATGGCTCCTCTCAGGTCAAAGAAAATCACAGAACACAACATGTTGATTACAGGATCAGACACTTATACTTACATTAACATTAGATAACAGGTTCAGACACACCAGCAGATGCACTATATAACACAAAAGTATTGGGACACCTGACCATTAAACCAACAGGGATTTTAATGCCATTGTATTCTAAATACACAGACAGCTTTGCAGCTACAACAGTCTCCACTCTTCTGGGAAGACTTTTCACAAGATGTTGGAGTTTTACTGTGGGGATTTTTGCCCATTCATGCTGTGGAGCATACGTGAGGTCAGACACTGATGTTGGATGAAAAGGCCTGGCTCACAGTCTCTCTTCCAGTTCATCCCAAAGGTGTTCAGTGTGGTTGAGGTCAGGGCTCTGTGTGGGCCAGTAAAGATCTTATATCCATGTCTTTCTTGGAATATTATAATATTTACAAAATTTCTTAAATAAAACTCTCATTACAATCTTGTGTTCTGTAGGAAAACAAAATCTCAGTATTTCAAACTATTGAAATATTCAGTGTTTATGGTCTCACACACACACACACATGCAGTGCCTGCTTTTACGTCAATTTACCTCACCGGCGCACTTCTAGAAGAGTATATACTGTAAAATATTTGTAAAACATTTGTACTTTCAGAACTTGCATACTTCCAGCTATGTGTTGACCTGAGTTTACCTCTCAGAAGGTTTTTTTTTATCCCTTCTTGTGGGAGGACATTCACCTGTTTGTGTGTGATACATTTGTACAAAACTCAGGTAAAATTTGTGACGTAAAGATTAGTAAACATGCGACCTGTTTCTGTACACTTTGTGTGCAGCCAAACACTGATTGTAGACAGAAGGAAAGATGGCAGAGGTGTGTTCAAGTCATCTCTATTGTTTAATAGGTCAGCGAGAGTTCTCCTGTCTGTCAATCTCCTTAATGTGTGTGTGATTGTGTGTGTGTGTGTGTGTGAATTAGGCCCCATGGAAGTGAGCCGAGGCAAACAGCTTTACAGCTCAGGTCCAAGGACACGAGACCACAGACGCTCCAGTGCCCCCCCTCAACACTGAACCAAGTGACCCAGAACCCCACAGTCCACAGTCGCCTGCTGCGGCTGGCAAAGTGGAAGCTGAAGGCGGAAAGAGATGACGTCTCGTGTTTTTAACGGAGAGGTGATGGTCCAGGACAACCTGCTACCAAGTAAAGACAGCTTGCTCTGTTTTCTTTTTATTTCTTTTTTTGGGTGTGGGTTTGATTTGTTATTACCCTGTCCACTAAAGACGGGCCTCTCTGTTAGTGTTAGTGCTTATGGTGTTTCTGAGTGTGTGTGTGGAAGGTGACACGCTGCAGTGATAAGGTGAGTCTGGACAGTCGACAGTAACATCTGCTTTATTCAAACTTGTCACCATTATAACTGACATGTTTATAAAGGTGTGTGCGCTTGTGATTATGAGTTTCCTACCTGCCTGTTTGGGTCTTAAAGATACAGTTTTACTGCTGCAGTCCAGTGCACTTGCTGCAACCCGCCGGCTGTTCGGTCTCCTGCGCAGGAACACCTGCGCCACCATCTGGGACAAACATGCAACTGCAGCTTCAGTCAGACGCCTGAAGTTCCTACAAGTGACGTGATGTCAACCGTTAGAGCAAGAGTTTAGCTTAGAAACACAAACATCAAAGACATATGTACACAATGTACAGTTGTAAAGTACTGACACTTATATGTGTGTCTTAAGAGTAGCTACACTGTATGTGGAAATACTTTACTGCAGTTATGATTAGTATTAGTCTTAGTTTGTATTGGTACATTTACTGATTGGATTTACATGCAACACAGTCATAGAATATTATCATTGTTGGAGTTTTGACTAGCCTGCGACTAGGACTGTAATACCTTTACTCTCACCTCTCTCCACTTTCATGATTTGTTGTAGCTGATTGAAGTGGAGCTTTTAAGTATTCTAATTTATTGAGTAGCAATGCATCATATTTATATTTTATATAGATATATCTTATATCCTCATTATTTTATCAATCAGAATCTGCAAACAATCTGTCAAATAAACAGTAGTTCTCTTGTATGCAGTGAGTCAAAGTATAAAACACAAACACAAGCAGGCTACAGACCATACTTACTGCTGAGGTCAGGACTTCTGTATTTACTTTTGCATTTTTATTATTTATTAATTCTGAGGAAAATTGAAACACTTGGTGCATATTTTATAAGCTGTGAAAAAGCGCAGTGGGGTTTATGGACTCAGTATGTTTAAAATGGACTACAATTAGATCCAAACATTTTGGATTATTTATCTGAACCTGCAAAATAACTATCAAATACATGTGGTGGAGTGGAAGTATAAACTTGGAAGGTATAAATACCTCAAATGTGAGATAGGCCTATACTTTCCACCAGTGACTACAAACGATCTAAACTTTTTTCACCACTTTAAACTCTCCTCCAACACCTTTATTTCTTACATTAACCTTTACTCCTGCAGTTTAATGCAATAAATGAATGACCCATGAAGGGGCCTCCTCCTCCTCTTAGAAGCAGGAACTTGGTGATGGTCCGGGTGTATGTAGGCCAGTGATAGGCCTGTCTGTGCTGTGGCTTGAAAAGTTCAAGTCATTATTCTCCCCCTGCTCCTATTCAGATGAGGTCCCGCTGGCTCATTGTTATTCTGCCCGAGTGACAGAGAGAGAGAGAGACAGAGAGAAAGACAGAGACAGAGAGAGACAGACAGAATGGGAGGCTGACTGTGGTTTTTCAACGGCAGGGAGCTGGTTGTACTGGGCGGGGGTTTGTCGGTGGTGCTCTGGCCGTTTTTTGTTTTTTGTTTTTTGTTTTTTTTTAGCGGGCGTGAAGGCATGTTGGTAATCGGCTCAGTAATGAGGAGAGGTACTGAACGGCACCAAATATCTGACCCCGATTCCTGGGAGTAAAAGGAGGCAGAGAGAGAGAGAGAGAGAGAGAGAGAGAGAGAGAGAGAGAGAGAGAGAGAGGGGAAAAAGGGAGAGAGGGCCATGTGAAAAAGGGGTGGAGGGCAGTTGAGATTTAGTGCTCTGCTGGATGAAACAACCCCCCACTAACTAACGGAGAGGGAAAGTAGTCTAATAGGAAGAAAGGAGGGGGTGTTGTACTGTTCATTTAACACTCAAAGACACGCAGGAAGCCTTTATCGTTTCCCACAATGAGATCTGAAAAGGTATGTAACTTTTTTTTTCCTATTAAGCAGCTGATTTATTTTGTTACTGTTTTACAAATGGAGCTGGGAGTTTGGGATCAACAGGTAGCTGTTATTGAGCTGCACCGTGTGGGCATATGGCATAATGCTTTTCTTTTTTTTTTTAACTGAAGAAAAACATCCCATTTTTCCAACTACTTAGCTTACCTCTCCATATTTCAGGCTTGGCACATTTTACTTGTCATTTTTTGTTTTATTTGCATGTCCTTTGATGTGTTAAAATGAGCTGAGATGGCGTGGAGGAAAAGGCTCATTTGGCACTGGAGAGCTGTTTTAGCCGCAGGTTACACCGTTAAGTGATCTGCTGAGAAATGCAAGAGAAGTAAATGCGTGAATATCTGGTCACATGTCACCATAAAACACCACCTTCAGAGCCACCAAAATGCACAATAACTAATACGTCTCAAAACTCTCATTTAAACAGAATTTTCTTCATGCTGAATCACTTTCTGTCATTTCTTATTAATTAAACTATTGTAGTGACATTAGGGCTGCAGCCATAATTTAAAATGTCAGTCCAAAAACCCAAAGATATTCTGCCACATTAAATAGAGACAAACAAATCCTCACAGCTTCAAACCATATACTTTCTTGCTTAAAAATGACTGAAATGATAATTGATTATCAAAATAGTTTCTGATTATTTTTCTGCTAACTGATTCAATCAGTCATTCCTGCTTTAAGTCACATTCATGCGCTTTTTATGTTTACTTCCGAACCATTAAAGAGATTTAAAGAGGCCAAAGCACATGAATGCACCTTCTGTATGAGTTTCCCAACCACCTGCAGACTGTTCCTGCTGCACCCTGAAACAAACAGCACTTTATTTCTTAGAATTAAAGCAAACTAAGCGTTAACTAAGAAAACACACATGCATAAATGTTTTATTTAGTTTCAGTTGTTCACTTCATCATTTGAAAGCATTTACCTTGTTACGTCTAAAGCCCTCCAAAGCCCTGCTGCAGAACGACTGACTGTTACGGCTCCTCTGACAAGTTACAGACTGCACCCGGGTGGCCTCAATGAGCAAGAGTCTGGAAATGTTTTCTTTGTGTCATATACCATTGGTTGATCTGGGTCAACATTTTCTCTGTAATCTCACAGTGATAACAAAGGAGGGCTGCACAAGGAAAACCAAATGAGCATTTTGCCATTAAATCCAGACTGGAAATCCTCATGACCCTGGACCAGTCCCCCCCCACCCTTTTGATCGTCCTCTCTGCTGAGGAAAACACTGCTGTCGTGTGTTTGTTCAGCGCTCTGACACCTGTGACTCAGGCTGTAGAAGCCTATTGTTCTTATCTGAAATGGTATAACTCGTCTGGCACTCGAATCTAGGAGAAATATTTGGGTTGCCGCAATGCTGTGAGACGATAATGCAGAAGCTGGCAGCTGAGACATGGAGGAGATCCATGTGAAAATAATACTGCTGGCCAGAGACACAACCCAAGATGGTGTGACATCCTCACCACTTGTTGTGAGTCCAATGGCCTTTAAAGTTCTCCACTTTCCACGTTTCAGTCCTTCACAGAAAGAGCGACAGCACTGTATAGTAAAGTACAGATTTATCTTTAATAAATACGGATATATTTGGCCTCTTTGAATTCCTCGTTTTATCCAGCTGTCCAAAACTCGATTGTGTTCATTTTAGTATCATTTATGGCAAAGGAAAGCGGCAAATTCTGACATATGAGAAGATATAAACTCTGAATGTTTGGCATTTTTGATTACTTTCCAATGAACTGATCAGGTCAAGGGCATATAAATGGAACTAAGTGCTTTGACGTCTTTCATCAGTTGGGTTTAAAAACGGCTGGATTTGTGCTTCATCCTCTTGTTTTTGGAGTAAATGTGAAGCATCATTCTGGCAAATCATCACTCACTGCACTGTAATTTTTGTTTGTCTTTTCTCCTTTAGGTGGTTGCTGTTTGTTGTAAAGCTTAAGGACCTGAACAAGAGCAGGAAAATATCTTAAAAAACGTACATGGTGGCAGGACATAACTGACAGAAGAAAAATGTCTCGAACGGAAGAAGTCAACAAGATGACAGAAAATGTCTACAAGGTATGGCTCCACCATCTGATTGTATGTTTTATCTACCTCGGTACTGAACCCTGTGAAGATATGATCCGGTTTTGGCTTACTGTGGGGACTAAAGAAACTTTTTTTTTAGCAATTTCACGAGTTAAGATCTGCTAACTGCCCACTCAGTGCAGTGTGCCGTGAAATTGTTGCAAGTGTCCTGTTATTTGTGTGTATCTTTGCCAAAAGGGGATTTTGGATCAGTTCAACCCCAGTCTGAAGAACTTTGTGACGATGGGGAAACACTATGAGAAAGCCCTGACAGGTTAGTCAAACACAGGACTGAACTTACTGAATACCCTGAATAAGATGTTTCTCCAGTTTCCCTAAAGTGTACTCCCTTCTTCAGGAGTAACTGTGGCTGCAAAAGGGTACTTTGACGCTCTGGTGAAACTGGGAGAACTGGCGAGCGACAGCCAAGGCTCCAAAGAGCTGGGTGAGTGGGCGGCGGGTGCAGAAGGACCCAGCTGAGGAGAAAATAAAAAAATAAATCAGAGGTGGCACATAATAAAGTGAAGAGAGTCCTTGGACAGCTGGGCAGAAGTCACAAATAGTCTGCAGCATGTGTCGAAGGAAGGAGATGAAGACTGGAGGCAATGAGGAAATGTGAAGAGAGAGGGAGAGAGAGAGAGAGAGAGAACAGAGGGAAAGGGAGAGAGTAGGGTCATTGTTGGGAGATTAACAACACCACATGATCTCATTGTAATGCTGAAAACAGCGGGGGAGGCAGGCAGGACAGTCGGAGGGCGAGATGCCAGCCACCACATACTACAGCGCTGTGTGGCCGAGGGAGGGAGGGACCCACAGCTGACCGACACTTTGGAAATGTGAAACTGTGTCAAAACAGCAGGTTTTCAAACAATTTTCAGTGACACGTCGCCCACACGTGTGTTGACGTTGATGCTGTTGTGAGGGGGCGTTATCAGAGCACAGACTGTAGATGCACACAGTGTAGTTTCTGCACTGTAGCTAATAAATGCAACTGATTGTCTGTATTATCTGAATATCATATATATATATATGTATATATATATCACTGATGGCCCTGACTGTTGTCCTGTGCTCCGCTACTCCTCACAGGTGACACACTGTTTCAGATGGCCGAGGTCCACAGACAGATTCAGGTGCAGCTGGAAGACGTGGTAAGACTGTGCTCGGTCGCTCTGCGCAAATTATTCTGCAAAATAAAGCCAATGTGATCAGTTGGTTGAATGTTGAATTTATGATTTCTGTAAACTCCAGCTCACACATAGAGATTTTTGAACATGCATACTTGCTCAGATTGTTTTTTTTGGTTTTTGTGAAGTAATTAAAATGTCACTGCATCTTGTAAAAGTGCAAGTTTCGTTTTCCTTGGTGAGGATGTGAATGCTGCAGTGTCACAACACTTTGATGTTTTCACCACCAGTTAAAGCTGTTTCACTCTGAGCTGCTCGCCCAGTTGGAGCAGAAGCTGGAGCTGGACATCAAATACCTCACAGTGAGTCAACACGTTGGCTAGAATGTCCCACACTCAGTACACTGGCAACAAAACCTGCATTCACTTTGGATCAGTTCTGAGAAAATCAGTCTATTCTATTTTAGCTTAGTTTAAAATTTGATCTGATTTTTATTTGACTGGAAGGTGAGGTAATGTCAGGTGATGTTTGTTAATGTTGTGTTTAACTCATTTCAGTTTTGGAAATTATTCAGTAAGTCATGGAAAACCTCTTAAGATGACTGCGTAAAATTTAAATGCTTTACTGCGTGAAACATACACATGTGGGTTTTTGGCAACCACGCATACATTTTAAATTTTAACGAAACCTCATTTTAACACTTTTTAACACTTTTGAATACATCCTCTGACCTACACTCTTGTTGTTTCCCACCGCTTTCCTCTCAGGCCACTTTGAAGAAGTATCAGAGCGAGCGGCGGTCGAAATCTGAGTCCATTGAGCGTTGCCAGTCGCAGCTGAAGAAACTCCGCAGGAAGAGCCAGGGCAGCCGTCACCCAAACAAATATGGAGACAGAGAAATGCAGGTAAGTGAAACCCAGATCGAAATACATAAACACATAATCTGAAGTTCATACGACACAGTGACCTCTTTCATTTACTGAACTTCACATTCGGCCTTACAGCAGATTAAAAAGCACAATTATGTGAGCATTTGTTTGAGAAATAGGCCAGTGGTAATAAGATTAAAGAGCAATCTGCCTCAGCTGATGTTTCAGTAAACAAGCACCTTAGTGCACAAGCTTTTACCAGAGGAAATATGAATAAGATGGTGAAAGGATTTTGCCACTTAAAGAATAAAAATGAGAAATCTTTTACATTTGAAGAAAAGGTCACCAGGGAAACAGACGGTGTTTTATGAGTTGGATTTTTTTTATCATTGTACAACAGGCAGGATATGATGTCACATGTTGTCCACTTTCCTTACAATGTGCCTGAAAGGTCACTCCGTCCTTGAGCACTACGCCTGTGGGCTGTGCATACATGTGTGAGGATGTGCAGGTTTGCAGTGAAATCTCTCTTGACTTTTTTCCTCAGTTTGTGGAGCTGATGAGTCGCCGCCAAGGTGAGCTGGATGCTTTGGTTGCCACGGGTTACAAGTCTGCGCTCACCGAGGAAAGGAGACGATACTGCTTCCTGGTGGACAGACAGTGTTGTGTTACCAAACTACTCATCAACTACCACTCCAAGGTGATCTGGTCGCTTGTGTGTATTGTTAGGTAACATTTGAGAGAGGAGATAATGAAATCCAGATGTTTGGAGCCTCTTATTGTCTGTAAGTCCCATAAACTCAACAGTTAATTTATCCTCCTTGCAGGTGTAATCAAACTCTGAAATTAGCCTTTCCCTGTATGTCATAGATCTTTAACTGAAGCACAATCCCATATACAATATCTACTGCCCTACAGCTGAAAATAGTCCTCAACAAACACTAAAAACTACAGGGCTCAGTTGTTTCAGAGATATTAAGTTAAATATGCAGGCCCACTGGTGACAAACATATGGAAACGTATGGAAATCAGTGCTGAGACATACATATTGTACATTTTTGGTCTTTTCAGGAATTTGTTCACAATATTAGAAAGAAAACAAAAATAGAGTAACCCCAGCCCTGTCCTTCAACAGTGTTGTGGTTTTCCTTTTTGTGCTTTTGAACAATAGGTAAGAGAGCTCCTGTCACAGAAACTGTCATCCTGGCAGCAGTCATGTTCTCAGCCCACGAAACTCCCAGAGCGCGCTCTGAACCTGCTGCGTCACACCGCGCCTCAAAGCTCGGGGGCTGCCGGGATAGCCGAGGTCCTCCGTCACACCAAGCTCGGCTCTGCTCAGACCGAACAGGTCAGATCACTTACTGGTGTACTTTGGTTTGAGTTTCACCTTTTCAAAACCTTGCTAGATAAAGTCAGACATGAACAGTGGTGGCCAAGCAAAAAACAAGTCTGTCAGAGGTCGGAGAATTTTATTGTTTTGCAAGGCATAAGCGATCCTCAAGTCCTCACTCTGAAGTTCTGAGTCCCAGTTCAAATCCCACGTCCTTAACTTTTTGATTTGAGTCTCAGGATACTGGTAGTCATTATATAATTAAAGACCGTGGCAACTCTAAAATAACTTTACTGCTGGCCACCTATCATTGACAGATGGACCTACTTAGTGAACAAATTGCTAATTATTTATTGATTTTAAAAAAATACCCTGGAGGTTAATAAAATCTTGGACCCACAGTCTGGAAATCCTTATGTGATCTGAGATATCTGTTGGGGGATATCATATAACATATACATAACGAACATATACATTTTATGAAATTTTCAAGAAGAAGACAAACATTTGCTGCCTAACTTAGCATGTAAGAGAGTCCAAACACAGCAGCGACCCAAATGGCAATCAGACAGCATGAGCAGAGGACGTCAGCTGAGTAGGTGGTCCATATGGCCCAGACCACTTCTTACTGACTTAATGTCTGCAAGTTGACAGTATCTCTCCTTGTTTTTTTTAGAAGCTTTCTGTTCAAGAAGTCCCTCCTCTGTTGAACGGAGACTCCAGTCGCTCCCAGCAGCAGCGCTCACTCCCCTCCAACACCCAGAGTGATACCTGTCCTCCTCAGGGTTCCCCTCAGACTTTCCGCTCTCTCACCACTGGAGGAGCTGCCGGAGGTTCATCACGAGGAGCATCTCCTCAACACACCAGCACTCCCGTCAGTGCATCAGCAAGCCCCCTCCCTGACAGCAGCACCAGTGGCAGCGCCAGCCCTGCTGCATCCACTCCCACCACGTCCAACAGCTCGACCCAGCAAAGCTCTCTCCTCCTGGCCACCAACACATCCAACCTCTCACCGTGTCTCATCCCCTCCACGGTGATGTCACTAAGCCAGATCTCCCCGGCCAGCGGCTCAGTGCATGGCGTGACCCTCCCCATCCCCCACGGTGCTCCTCACAGTCCTCCACTGCCCCACAGTGCTCCTCTCTCCAGGGCCATGACTCCTGTGCAATTACTGCACCAACAGATGGGAGCAGGTGGGAGCAACACTTCCTCACCTTCACATAATTCCTGGCTGCTGAAAGCCACTGAGATGTCGGCAACAGCAACACTCCCACTGCCGAGGAGACCTCTCAGTGAAATGAGGCTGGGTGGCTTTCAAGGTAAGATGGGATGAGTCTCTTAAAATTGGAATCTTGTGGGTTTGGCGACACTGTGGAGACATCAGGTGCTGCTCAAACGCTCGCTGAGCAGCGTAAGAGCAACTAGTGTATCTGTTTATAATGCAGCCTCATGTTGTTTTAATAAAGATTTTGTTTAAAAGACACAAGCTTATCTCATGTTGTGCACTTCATAAGTAGAAAAGTAAATATGTAACAGTAATGCTTAATTACATGCATCATTTCAAATCCCTTGTGCTTAGGCTGGAAATTTGCATCTAATGCAGAACTGGTGGACTCTTGCAGTAACAGTGAAACTGACTGAATAAACATAAATGCCTCTTGTTTTTTTGGGTTTTTTCTTCCTTTTCTTTTTAGGCTCCAGTCTACCCAGGATGCTTCCTTTATCTGGACCTACATGTGTAGAAGCCATGTTTGCTCACACTCCTGCAGCATTGGAGGGCAGAGGCGTAGGGGGCGGAGCTTGCTTACTGCACTTCCTGCCCGGTGACAACATCGCCCTGCTCATCTCTGAGCCGAGAGACGGATGGCACTACGGTCAAAATGAACGAACTGGGCGGTATGTTTTACAAATCACTCAATGATGTAGAATTTGCTGAAATGTGCAGCACAAAATAAAAACCACTAAATGATGTTGTGTATAACTTGAAAGGACTTTGTAATTTTTAGCATCGTCATAATGTCCAAAATTACAAGACTCTGAAATGTCTCAGTGCCTTAAGACAAGGCTAAATGAAGCTGCTTCTGACAGGAATGTCAAGATTACATTTAGGAGATAATGAAAACGTGTCAGGGACACCACTTCCCCTCAACCTTGTGCTTTTATCTAGCTTACTGTAAGTAGAAAGACTTTTTCTTTGTTACTTCAGAACAGCTTTACATATGATGTGCTGTGTGTATGCTTCTCCCTGGCACCAGGTTAACAAATATACAGTATTTGTATATGAAACTATGAAAGATTTTTATTCATTACACATAATAATCAAAATGTTATTATTCAGCCACATAAAGAAAGTTTTTCCTCCACAGGAAAGGCTGGTTCCCTTTCTCCTACACTCAGCCACACCTCAGTAAGATTGATCACCTCGAGAAGTAAGTCAAAGATGAAGTTTTAAGCTTGTTGGTGAACTTTGACATGATTAATGACAGAAATACTTCCTTCACTTCCCTTTGGCTGTTTTACAACTTTCTATACAAACAATACTTAATAGTAAGAAGTTAAAATGTTGATTGATTCAAAGTAAACCCATATGTAATCTCAGTAAATCGAAACATCAGATGTACAGAAAGTGTACAGGAGCCTATAAACTGCAGAATGTTACTCCGTTTGTCCTCTCAGTCTTTCCACTGCTGCGTCCAGACACATCCACTTTGCTCTCCAACACCAACAGCATTGTTGGTGAGCATTAATACAAAACCAACATCTCTCAACCAGCATCATGTTTCCTTTGTCTTTTTCCTTTTATATTCTTTCCTCTCTGTGACCTTCCCTTTAGCTCTCTCTTCTTATCTAAGGCTAACAGCACCAGTACAGGCCAGCTTGACAAGCTGGTGTCTCCCGGTTTGCCAGCTCTTACCCCCGAATCAGAGGAGGAGCGCTCTCTTCCGCCCCAGAGGGTCAGCACCTTCCGTCCACGCCCATACAGCATGGCTGACAGCAACAAGGTCGGAAACACGAAACCCTTAAGAAGTGACAGTTAGAGTGAATGTCTTCTCCCAACTAACCCTCGCTAGAAGAGATAAAGTTGTTTGTTACTGATGGAATTTCATTTGAAATACCCTTGCAATATTTTCTGGTCTTTCCTTTACAGATCACCTCAGAATTGGTCTCTCCACCACCCTCCCCAACCAGGTAACTTTTTTAGCAGACCAAAGGTACTTTGTATGTGTCATTAAAGGGGTATTGCACCAGTCAGAGTTAATTTACTTTACTCAAGAAGACTGAATTGACTGACCCCTTGGAGACTACACATGTTTAACACTTTGACTACATTATAACCCATATTGCAAATACTGCTACTACAAAGTAGGAGTGTTAAGTTTGAAAGACATGGGCATGTGCTGTGGTTGTGGGGATGTCAGTGTCAGTGTGTAAGTGGGTCCGACACTTTGACACTAAATGAAATATCTCCGTACAAATTGCTTGGGTTGCCATGCAATTTTGCCCAGACGATGAACCATAATTACTTTGCCGATCTGCTGACCTTTCATGTAGTACCACCATAAGGTTGCTTTGTTTCTTTTTAGTGAAAGACCTTCAATTAAATGAAATGCCATGAAATTTGAAATTCCCCCTTGGATGACTTAGTTTGGTGATCCTTGTTTTTTCCTCTAGTGTTGTCACCTTGTACCTGCAAACTAATGACATCCCAATCAGCCTCAGCTGTACTCTGTCTTTCAAGCTGGTGAGAATGCTGTTCATTATTGGCGCGTTCCTTTTGCACTCTTAAGTCGTTTTCCGAATTGTTTTCTGACTTCCGAAGTCAGAAGTGACGAAAGGAACTCCACCTGAAATTGGAATTACAACTGGCTTTTAACAGATGTGATATTGTTGTTGTATATTGGATAGCGATGATGTGAAGATGTTACTGAAATATCTCTAATCACTTGCCAATATAGACTGGTTGTTTACGTGGATAAGAGATAAAACGTCTGTCAATCATCAACTAACCTCAGTTCTATGTTGAAACAGAAAGAGGGGGGAAAAAAAGACCCTCTTCCCATGTGACAAATACCCTTGAACCTATAAGACCCCTCTCTAATCATGACTCCAAGAAAACATTAGCCATACTGAACTGAACATACTGAGTCCAGAGTTATGACCTACAAGTACAAATGGAACGCAGCATATGCCTGCTAAACATTAGCATTATAGTTAGTCATCGTGAGCATGTTAGCTTGTTTACATTAGGGTTTAGTTCAAAGTATCATTGTGCTGTTTTTTGCAATTCCCTAACTCAAGTGCCTGTTTAATCACCAATTTATGTAATGTGTGATTGTTAAACCTTTTATTTTTATTCTTTCCTCCTTTCAGGATCAATCCGTTTGCCCACATCCGACTTAGGAAAACTGTCACCAATGACCGCTCTGCTCCCATCATTGAGTAAGCATTTTATAGCCACAGCATCAACATCCTGTTCTCTTTGGTTTGTAAGTCCATCAAACCTCAGGCTGAATCCTGGAAACAGTCAGATTCTGTTTTGTTTGATTCTTTCAAATTGTACTTTACTTCAGATGTTCTTTTTTAAAATCAGTTACAGATTATGTTTTGCATGCAGGACTAGAACATTGTTAAAGCAAAGTATAAAAGATTAATCGGTAAAGGCTGATCTGTTTTTAAATATTGAAGTTCTGAAGTATTTAATAGGAGAAAAATAGAGACAACACCACTATAATATCAGAAAATTCAGTATGAGTGAAAAATTGGCATTGAAATAAAATAATGTTTGGTGAAACAGAAGTAAGGCAATAGGCTGTACTTAGTTTAGTGTTTGAGATTGACATACTGAATCTTGCTCATCCAGAATAACTAACATTTTTCTTTCTTTCCCTCCTGTTACTGTCTTATGTGCAATTTTTCTTCATATAACCCCCCCCCCCTGTTTTTATGCAATATTCATAAAAGTTCTCTTTGTTCAGCTGATCTAGGGACTGGCTCCTAATAGCAGGTTGTGAACCTTCATTTACACTGTAGTGTTACGGTGTCAATGGGGAGAGGACAGGCTCCTGTTAAAAAAAAAAAGTGCTATTATGATATTATATTTTTTAGAAAAGCTGCTAGATTGTTGCATTTTCTTGATCTCAATGAAGGTAAACTTTTAACTTTTTTCAAAGTGGGGTTTTTTAATTTTAAAACATGGTTATTTGGCTGAAACTTGACCTGTTTTATTGGTTCGGTGAGTTAGTCTTGTGTCATTTTTACCTTAAAATCACTCTACATGGGTAATGTTACGTACACTGCCCGTGTTACAACATATCTAAAGTTTATGCTAGTTAACACTATACATTTTGCTGCTGTTAAGTTACGCATTTTTGTATTAGTATAACTTTTTACCTGTACTCAAAATACATTGTAAAAACACTTCTACCTTAAATTTGATTATTCAGATGATTGCTCAGTGAGACTTTGTTAGTTTCTCAGTGGAATACTTATTTAATACAGTACAAGTCCTACAAAATAAAGAAACACTCATGAGCTTTGCAGACACAAACTGTGGCAGTTAATAGGGGAATGTTTGGATGGTGTTATTATTGAAAGAAGTGTTTCTTTAGAAAGTAGCAAGTTGTGGAGGGTTCAAAATGTGAAGATTAAGAGATTTGCATGCTCGGTCTTTGGATTTGATGTCTTCTTGATTCCTTTTCAGTCCCAACTCTAAAGCTAGACAACATCTAGGCTAGTTGATTGTAGCTGTATGTTTACCAATCAAACTGAGCAGAATCTTAAAGAGAGACGTGAAAGCCAAGACAGATCATAGGATTAAGTCTTATTGGGGAAATGTATCCATGAAAGTGATGAAGAAAGTACACGGGAAGTTGGCCAACGTCTGAGCAAGTGTAAACTAGAGATATCCAAAGTAATATTCTGTAAGTCGGTAGTTGCCTCTAGCAAACTGTGGTTTAAAGGTGGAACTTTTAATCTGTGCAAAGTGAAATGGTTTTTGTTCCTATTGTAATTGCCTTGACTTTCTATGATTGTCTAGCGGCTTAAAGATTAAAGATATCGCCCACACGGGTTGTAGTAAATCATTTCACACAGTGAATATTATTACTTAGCAGTATGGCATCATTAATAACGGTGACAGAAAAATGATAGCGCTAGTGCTTATTCATGCTTGTATATAGTGCCTTAAATGTGTGTGTTTGTGTGTGTATATGACTTTTGTTTGACTATTTTTATGATGATATTTCACTTTGGTGGAACAGGATGACTTTGTTGAGGCAGTGAACCTCCAATACATTCAGGGTATTCAAACTGAACATGAAATGAGACTTCTTACACGACGCAGTGAAAATTCTGAATAGCATATTATTATCACGAATATTGATTCATCTAGTCTTTAATCTCTGACTCAAACTGAAATAAGTTTGGGGCAAGTGAAAATGCAACACATTAAAAAACTAATTATTTAGCCAGAGTGCATTAATGGAAAATGTGTGAAAATTAGTGTAGAAATTGATTGACACAGAAGAATAATATAGTATATGTGCAACACAAAAATAAGTTTGAGGTATGAAACACCCTCTAAGAAAGTCATGGAAAATTTATAAAGGAATGAATGTGTGCACGCTGTTGTACATGCAAGAAGATCGCTAAATGAATGATATCAAGTTTACCGCTTGATTGCAGAAACTTGTCGTAAGTCAAACACTCTTCTTCCAAAGTAGAATATTGTTTTACCATTGCACACCCATTTTACAGTCACTTGGTTCTGTATAAAATGACGCAATGTAAACAGACCGCAAGTGTGTTCTCTGAATTGCATCGACATGAGATCCTGTTGATTGCAGAAGATATTATTATAATGATGAATACTGCTGAAGACTTTCTTTACCTTAAACACTGAATATTGTCTTGTTGTGAAATAAAAGTTCTTAAAAGGAAATCTTTGTCCACTGTTCCACTGTATGAACATTGTTTAGAACATACTAAGCTTTTGTATGTATTTCAAAATACTCCATATATATATATATGTGTGTGTATCCAAAGTGTGTGTGTGTGGAAAGAGTGGATGAAGTGGACATGAACAGAGCATGTATTTCTCTGTTCATGTGTTAAAATGTCTTTGAAGTGGCTCCACATACTGTTCCTACCATTCTTACTCATTCAAGCAGGCTAATGCTTGCATGAAACAAGGAATTCATTTTTGACCAGTATTAACCTGATTTCAGCTTTGTCAGGTTATAAGCCTTTTCTGAAGGATCAGAGTTATGTCGAAGCTTAGTTTCAAAACTCTCTTGATCTCCTCTGGAAAATCAAACAGGAATCTTAAAACTGGGTTATTATTTTCCTCACAGGAAAATCTGATTTGTTTCACATGTTAACATTCAGTCTAACAGGCGTATGAACAAAATTAAAACTTAAGTTTTTCGCTCTGTGTTCAAATCTAAACAGCTTCAGTGGAGCAAATTAAAGTTACAGTATTCAAAGTCCAAATCTAAAAACACTGTTGGACAGGTGGACGGTCTTAAACCTTGTTCTATTCAGGCAGTTAGGCTGATTTAATACTACAATATAGAAAAACACGTATTCAGTCCAAATGTATTAAACAACATTACACAAATGTAGAATTAAATAGACAATTTTTAATAGACAAGTGGAGGAGATACGCAGACATGTATGACCAGAGGAACAGCACAAGTGTTGATTGTGAGACTGTGAAGTTATAGGTTTTTGAACCACTCCAAGTTGTTTCCTTTTGGTTCACGCGGATGGGCGGGGACATCAGGCATATTTCCATCATCCCGCACAGGGACTGCATTGGGACAGTAAGGAAAATAAGCTTTAACATTTGATTATGCAGGCATTGAAGTGAATGGCTGAAGTAGTCAGAACTTTCAAAGAAAATCCAATACAACGTGCTGTAAAACACTGAGCAACAGTGTTTACCTGGGTAGTTGTATGGCACAGCTGAATTCATCATTGCTGAATACTTTGTGATGGGGCTGACGAATGGAATAATAGAACCTGAGGAAAGAGAGGTTTAATTAACTTTAAATGCAATATATTAAACACGCTTGTGTCCATATTGGTCCGTTGAAATCAATTTAGTGGCTCCTTTGCTCTGCATAAGTTCGCAGCAGACCCCTGACATACCCTGCTGCTGACAGAAATTACTGAGAGGCAGCATTTGGTCATTGAGGGGCCTTACCCTCGAAACTTTCTATACACCTCAAAAGCACCTCAAAATATTAACTTCTGAGGTGCTTTTGATCTTCTTTTTTTAACAACCTTATCATATTCACCTCTATATTATTACATAATAATGTGCTATCAGGTGGGTTTGATGTCACGCTGTGGCTTTTGGTTATAACTGACTCAAAGCTTATGGAGAGGAGAACACTGGTAACCACATTATCTTGAAATGAGAATTTTAACGAGTGGGGAAACAACAATGGTCATTTTAAAGGGCCAGTTAAGGGCCCTTTAGTAAAGGGCCATTAAATTAAATTAAACTGAGGCAGTATAAATATGTCTGTTCAATCCGATTGCACGGGAATATCTAGTAGTGTACACGTTGAACAATGTAAAGCTCTCCTGGTATCATTCACAAAGCTAAGCGTATACGACTGGATATTTACCTAACAGTCCAAAAGCACAGGAGACCACGATAACGGGCTCCTTATTCCACGCATTCTTCAAGAACGCTGCGACTCCTGAAAAACACAGGGAAGGTTAAACTCCTTCAAAACTGACAGTCAACCTATGGTTAGCTAATGTTAGCCACCGTTAGCAACACATCCAAGGTCATGTTTTTCGTTTTACTTACAATGGACATCATTGTCTGAAAACTAACTCTAAAAATATTTAGCGTAATTTCGAACATTTAAAGGACATATTAATGTTATCTGGAGTTTATTTGACCAGGTACGTGCACAAGAGATAACTAAATACTCACATACCCGCCATTTTGTCTTGTGTAGTTTCAACTGAGTGGGTGATCACGGGAAATGTAGTAACTGTGTACTACGTGTAATTTCTGCGCCCGTCGCACAAAAACATTTTAGTCACCAAGTATGAGAGAGGAATTGAGCCTCCGTCGTTTTATGTTTGATTTCAGACAAGTATATGTATAATTAGGACATCGAATAATGTTTATCGACGCTCTTAGATAACCTGACTGTAATAGACACGTAGTCTGTAGAGCAGACTGACCATATCAGACAGTTTGAAGTGGAGCTCTCAAACCGCAGGGCACAGCTGCTACGAGCGGACCGCAAAGCGTTTTGGACCATAACCACCCATAAATGTAAGTGCTGGGTCGACTGATAGCACGTTTCTTAGTATCTAACAATTATTTTGAATAGGACTCTAATTTACTCGTTAAAACATTTCTGTTTCGTCGTCATCATTGTCAGTTATGAATTTAAGCGCGTTGTGTACTGGATACAGACATGTACACATTTATATACCGCACATAACCACCCACTTTATGTAAATAGTAACGTGTGATAGAACACAAATTATTCAGCATTAATTTCAGCAGTCTTTGACTTGAATGTCATGTGTAGTGTGTGTCACTGTTGGTTTTAAGATATATTCATATACAGGTTTATTTTTCATCTGCTTGAATTTACATAAAAGTGCTGTGCTGTGCTGATTTTCTTTTAGAGCATTGAAGACCCAGAGTCATATTTCTATGTGTGTGTGTGTGTGTACATGCTCCATAAAGCTGATTCTGATATTGATTCTTTTAAAATTGTCCCAAGTTGCCATGGTCTGGAGTAATGGCAAAAGTATTAAGTTATTTCACAAATAAATTCCTTAAAATAATCACCAATTTGTTATACTTTTTCAGTTTAATGACAGAGGCCTTGTGATTTTGACCTACACTATCTGTGCATAAATTATTACATAAAAGGTTTTTACAAAGTCACAGAATCTGTCTTCCAGATGATGGAGGATTTCTCTGGTTTGGCTTTGCCTCCTCTGTTTGGAGGACACATTTTGGAGGCAGAGCTGGAGCCTGGTGGTGTGGAGCTGGGACCAGGAGAGGTAACGTTAATGACCATAGTCATGATGATGGTAATGTTGATGTCAGTAAGTGGGGAACACCTGGCCAGTCCTCCCTGTGCCACAAGGCCATGACTCAGGGATTCAAGGATTCAAGGAGCTTTATTGTCATTTCACACATGTAGAAACATGAGGTGGAACAAAATTAGTTTCCCCGGTCCCGATATAAGCCCAATTACCTAACAAAATACCTAATGCAAATAAATATAAACAGCGCTATATAAATATAAAAAAAGCAATCAGAATAAAAGATATAAACATCAGAATAAAGCTATTTAAACAGTACTGCAGTATTGTGCAAATGACAGAGTAGTGCAAATGACAGTAGTGCAATGAAATGACAGGCATTGTACATAGCTGTTACTCATAATACTGAGTCACCAATGTAACCAGCTTTAACACCACCTCTTGGCCCTGTTTTAGTCCTGTCTTTAAAAATATAGGCTACAGTCACACCTTTCAGCCAGAATCTCACTTAAATGTATGTATGATAATAATGTTTTCTAGTTGTGAAAGATATTTCTAATTCTGCTAGAGACGATACTTTCAAATTATTTGATATAGCTTAGTGGAGCAAAGATCTGCTGAGTTTGATTGGTTTTCTATGTATGTAATGACACATACAGGTATTTCAGATCAAAGTAGGTACACAATGACGCCATTATCATGCAGTTTACACTTATAATGTGTTTTTTCATTGTACATTAAGCAAATAGATTTATATGTTCCATTTGAAACATGCCGACAGCCATACACAAAACAGAAAGAGGGGTTGTTTTCTCCAGGTGGAGCTGGGCCCAGGGGGGAATGAGCTGCTGGAGAGTACAGCACAGGAGGATGAGGAGAGAAGAGCCCTTGATAAGAGGAAATATCTGGCTTTGAGCAGAAGATGTAAAGAAATTGAACAGGTGTGTGCAAGCTTGCGTATGCATGCATACATGTGTGTTCCTACCTGTGTGGCTTGTAAAATGTGAAAAAAAATATGATTATAGGTTAGATTTAGGTTTATTGGCTTTTAGTTCCTGATTTCTCACATCATGTCTAGGTATGTACTTATCTTTTCATTCCAAACCAAAAAGAATTTCTGATATATTTCCATCCAGATCTGCTGATATTATTCTAGGAACTTCAGAGGCTTTAACAAGAGTGATGGTATATAATCAGTTCCTCCCTCCACATCCTATAATCACTTCCAAATGCGTTTTTTTAGGTTAATCAGAAGATTCTTGGTCGCCTTCACCAAGTACAAAGAATTACACGGCGCTTAAAGAAAGAGAGGAGGTACAGTAGCTCCTTTTTCTTTACATTTTCTGAGATGTTCCCCACTCGATGGCCCATCTGAAGAGTGTGTTACTCTTACAGGTTTCTCATGAAGACTTTAGATGCACATGGGGATGACTATAGAAATGCCCAGCTCACTATTGTTCTAGAGGTGAGAATTAAATGGAGGGTGACCTAATATACACATACACACAGTTAATCTGAAGCTTCAGGTCCTCTGAGGAGCCCAGGGCAATTGGTCAGTATGTACTTTTAACGGTTCTTGTTTCAGGATGAGCCTGGAGTCCATTTAGATCATACTGCAGGAGTAGAGGATGACCCGCTCAACGGCGTGTCTGGTTCCACTTCATCTGCAGCTTTGCATCGCTCTGCTGTACCAAAGAAGAGGAGACATCGAATTCCGAGGCAGGAAAAGGATAAAGATCAACAGGTATGTGAAGAACTCTGCTGCTGTCCATTCAAGTATATTAAATATAGTCATCAGTTTCTAACAACCCATGTTAATCTGTGTGTGAAGCTGTGCAAGCATCAGTGTGTGGTTTTAAATGCGGAACCACTGTTTACATATTGACTGTTTACTGTATTATTTGTATTATTACTTATTACGTACGTCATACATATATTACTTATATTTTCCTTGCTTTGTTACACTAATCCCTTATTGCACAGCTTTTGGTTTCTTGATTACTGTAACTACTCTGATTGCCTTTAAATTGACCTCTGGGGACAAATAAAGTGTTTTTGAATTATATTGAATTGACACTGTGCAATAATTGGTTTCCCAATTATTTTTTACCCCCAGACTGAACCAGACATGTCAATGTTGGCAGAGACACAGTTTGGAGAAATTCCCAGTCCAACCTCTCTGTCTCACTGATCATTGCACTGTTCTGGAAATGATGAAGAAGAAGCACGAAGCATCCAGTTTCTTTCACTGTTCAGTAGATATACTGCTTCTGTTCAGCCGGGTTTTGCACTGTTTGTCTTTTCACTTGAACATAGTGAACGGAGAGAATGAGGAAGTGAAGCTGAAATGTTATTCACCTGGTACATAATGTATATACACCTGTTTTGTATATATTTTTGTTTCATAATATTTTGTAACAAGAGTTGATAACATAACAAAACATAATTGTGGCAAACTGTGTGCACTGTCATGGCCAACTTTGTTTGGTAAATACATGGCAACCCAGATATAATTATTGTGGGGGAGGAAACGAGACTTATTAATTGCGCTGACTATATATTCCTGGATGCTATCAGTGATTTCATGGTTTATGATTTTATATCAGCAAGCAGAGTCATGATTAGTATTAAAGTATCATAGACTGCAATTTATGACAATTTTTTTTTGTTATTTTAAAGTTTTAAAGCTTGTGTATTTACATTTTAAAAAGTTAAGATCACATCACATTTTAACTTTAACAACTGATACAATGTGTGGCTTTTTCTGTTTCTATACACAAGTTATAAACGTTGTTTAAGTTTTGAGGTAGAAATAAAAAGTGTGTGTGTCATTCATTTCTTTAATTTGACAAAAAAAACAAAAAAAATCTTCAACAGAGGATGGAGTTTCATAAGTTCTCATTGACGTACTTTTCTTGAGGTTTCTTGTCACCACGAATAAATGAATGTGAAACTACATATACTTTAGTAAACATATGTGACATTATCCATACAGCGAGTTTAAGGGTAATAAAGTTAAACGAAAGAAATATTAAGAATGTCTGACTTCGGATGCAGTTTTGGTTTTGTATCGTTCCAGCGGATGTGTCTCGGTGACGGGCATGACTTCGGTCCAATCAGATCTCGTAGATTAGATTTAGGGCGGGTCCCAAACGCGGAGGTAGGATTTTAGCTACCGTCCATCTTCAGCTACACTACAGTGAGCCAGCTTGTCGAAAAGAAAACACAATTTGGAAGTAAAGAAGACTTTCTGGAATTAGTTTTGGCTCTATTTGAAAAAAGACAAACGAAAGCCAATACCCTAGGTAAATGTCGTAAACAAGTATAAATTTAGATCGTCGGGTTGACCCAATTTCCCTTTTTCCTTAATTTGGCTAGCTGGCTAGCTAAGCTGCCAGCTAGCATTTTATGCATTAGCTAGTCAGACATTTAGCTACATTAGCTTGCAGGTTAACGATTAGAACGATTCTGATATATTGTGCCTTTCACAACGCAAAAACACCATATAAAAGCTTTACTGGGCCCCATAATAATGATGCATGAATATGACATATATCCATCAACATGCTCTGTGGTGCTTGTTTTGAAGCGGGCTAGTTAGTAACCGAACGAGGTGGACGAGCTAAGAAACTGGCTAGTATTAACGTTAGCTCAGTAATGTTAGCAGGCTAGGTGGCTAATTTTAGCTGACAACCGTGTCAGTCATATTGTTAATAGCAAGATCAGCTACGTTTACGAAAATGCAACGACCGACAAACGGTCACATAAAAGTACTTGTATGTAATGTCTTTAAATTCAGAAGATATGATGTTATTCGTGCAGCTAACGTTAACTGGCTATCTGTTTGGAGTTAACGTCAGTTCCCCTCGCAACAATCCGATGTGCTGATTCCTGAACGATACATTGATACACGTTTTGTTTTCTGTATATAGCTAACTTTGTGACAGACGGAATGTGGACATTGTCGTAGTCAGAGCCATGGCTGACAAGAGAAAACTTCAAGGTAAGGCTCTTGTTGAAACTAATGTTGCGGAAAATTCATCACAGTGTCGAGCCTTTCTAGCACAGCCACCCAGAACTTTTGGTGTTGCATGGATTCTTGTAGAGTGATGTTGGACCACATCTTTTTGTCTCCACAGGTGAGATCGATAGATGTTTGAAAAAAGTAGCTGAAGGTGTTGAACAGTTTGAAGACATTTGGCAGAAGGTAAGAGGTCTTTGCGGGAGATCTTTGATACTCTATTTTAAAAAAAAAAAAAGCATTGAAACATGAAATGTCTCATTTATTTGTCCTCATTTTAGCTTCACAATGCAGCCAATGCAAACCAGAAGGAAAAATATGAGGCTGACCTCAAAAAAGAGATTAAAAAACTACAGGTAAGTTACCAAACTCAAGTTTTTTCATGTTGTCTCCTATCTTGATCTACAGTGAATATCTGAAATTGATGTTGTGGTTCAATACTTTCACTGTGTGTCTTCCCAGCGATTGAGAGATCAGATAAAAACATGGGTGGCCTCAAACGAGATCAAAGACAAAAGGCAGCTAGTCGAGAACCGCAAACTTATAGAGACGGTATTTTTCTCCTTAATTTCCTGAGTTATACTATTGTTGTGTCTGTAAAGTATTCTCATCTCATCACAACAGTGCACATAACAAGACTTGTGTAATTTTTCTTTCCTTAGCAAATGGAGCGGTTCAAGGTTGTAGAACGGGAAACGAAAACAAAAGCCTACTCTAAAGAAGGCTTGGGGCTCGCTCAGAAAGTGGATCCAGCTCAGAGGGAAAAGGAGGAAACGGGACAGTGGCTAACAGTAATATATCCCTTTATATGATACCTGTGTCACATTGGAGTGTAGATCATAAGAATGAAAATGTGAAAAAATTTCAGGGATTTGTAAAGAGCCATCAAGAACTCAGCAACTAACAGTTAATGAAGATAGTTTAATCAGATTCTGTTTAGAAAGAAAGTCCGATCAAATCCATTAATGTTTCTTTTTTCTGACCACTTCTTCACCTGCAGAATACGATAGACACTCTAAATATGCAGGTGGATCAGTTTGAAAGTGAGGTGGAATCTCTTTCAGTTCAAACGAGAAAAAAGAAGGGGGATAAAGAGGTAAGTCGATACTCACATGGCCACAAAGGGTTTTTTTTAAAACGGAAAAGTTTCAATTTTTTCCTTATTTTACTTCGTTGTAATACATCGGCTACATCTGTCATTACACTCTTGTTCTTTCACCGCAGCATTTTTAAGAAAGATGCTAAAATCAAAGCAATACGCCATTAATTTCTGCATAGGTGGATTTTAAAAATTATTTTAAAATCAAATCACTTGTTATCAGCACACTCCACGATATTCTTGTACAACAGATCCCCATGTACATCTGTGGTAATTAAAAAAAAAAATGTTTAACTTAAGCTACATTTTGTCTGATAAATAATATGTTTATCGTAGTGTAGTCTGATTAAAGTTTGGCTGAATCCTTTGCCATTAAACACAAGCTTGTCTTCTGTCTGTCATATAGAAGCAAGATCGTATTGAAGAGCTCAAGCGGTTGATTGAACGGCATAGATTCCACATTCGGATGTTGGAGACCATTTTACGAATGCTGGACAATGACTCAATAGCAGTGGATGCAATACAGAAGATCAAAGATGATGTTGAATATTACATTGATTCCTCGCAAGACCCGGACTTTGAGGAAAATGAGTTCCTGTATGACGATTTAGACCTGGAAGACATCCGTGAGTTATTGTTGGATGATGCTTTCATTCATTTCAGCAGACATCGTTTAGGTTAAAATGACACCTCACTTGTTTCCATCTTGTCCTGCCTTTGTCTTGCAGCTGCAGCATTAGTTGCAACTTCTCCGTCAGGTCAGGGTAATGTGGAAGATGAGATGTATCTCCACTCCAGCAGCACTCCCACTTCCACCACCTCCTCTTCACCCATCCCTCCATCCCCAGCCACTTGCACTGCTGTAAGTTCTTATCTTTGTTCCAAAACTTGGGTCAGTGTGTCAAATTGATGCTTGCTAGAAAACATACATGCTGACACAATTTTGCACATATTCCTTTCTTTGTTTGTACTGAGTTAACCCTCTCTACGAGACACTCTTGTGTTATAATCCATTGACTCGTTTGCTGAAACAACATTTCAAAAGTGGATTGTCATATCAAGGTATCTCCTCCTATAGGAGAACTCAGAGGACGATAAGAAAAGGGGACGGTCGACAGACAGTGAAGTTAGTCAGGTGAGAGGCTCTCATCTGTGCTGTGCCAGTAGATGAACAGTTTAGTGCAGCACTCTTCATCCTTGGTCCTGGAGAATCAAGGTGGCTGAATGGTTTTGACCCCTCAGGCACCGAAGTGAATGTGCTCTTTCTCTGTGGGACCATGGTTGGAGACTTCTGATTTAGTTTATCCCATCTCCTGCATATATGGGCGTCAATAGCTCACAGTTAACTTTGCTTCTCATACACTTTGTACAGATGTGGTTGTCATCAGGACAGTTTTGTATAAAATGCATTTTCTGGTGCCTTGTTATTTTCAGTCACCTGTGAAGAATGGCACACCATCCCTGCTATCTTCCTTCTCGTCCTCTACCACTTCTGGGTCCTCCTCGTCCTCCTCCCTTGTGTCCATGGCGAGCGTAGTCGGAGGCATGTCTGCAGTTCCCACGAGCAGCAGTCTGATAGGGAGCTTCAGCAGTGCGGTACAGCAACATCAGCATCAACCTGTACAACAACAGCCTCCAAACCAACCACAACAACAACAGCAGCAGCAGCCACCTCAGACAAAACCTCCTGTCCCTTCAAACAGCACCCCCAGCCCACCCAGCAACCCTCTTCTTCCAGCCTCAACTGCCTCATCTGTCCCCACGCCCAGCACACCCATTTCATCAGCTCCCAACTCTCAGCCCACATCTGGGCCCACTCCGGCATCCAGTTTGGGACTTGGGTTGGGACTGGGATTGAGCAAAGTTGGCATGACGGGAACCAGCAGTGCAAACCAAATGGTTGGTTTAGGCCTGGGTGGCCACCCCACTCCGTTGAACACAATGGCAGGGCTCATTTCGGGCTCCACACCTGCCCCTTACGCTCAGGCAGCAGCATCAGGAGGTTTGGGTCTGAACAGCACCACCCAGTCCAGCATTTCAGCAGAGAGCAGCACTTCCATCCCCACCTCTGGCTCCAGTGGAGTCACCACCAACGGGGCGGGGACAGGGCTCGGTTTGCTAGGTTCCAGCCCGGCCCACAGCTCTTTGAGTGGGAGTATTCTAGGTCTGGTTCCTGGGCAAAACGTAGCTCCCAGTGCGTCTCAGGTGCCCCCAAGTTCTGTCAGCACTACACCTGGCGTAGTTGGCATGATGGGAGGCAATGGAGGGAATGTTGGAGTGGTTGGAGGAGTAGGGGTGAATGCTGCTCCTGCTAGACCACCCAGTGGACTGAAGCAAAATGGAAGCACAAGTATGTTAACTTTTCATGCTTGGCTTTTGTGGCCCTTGTCTGTTTAAGTTGACATTGTCTTCTCTTTACACTGTTTGTTTTATAACTTTTCCCTCACCTGCCCACAGGTTACAGTGCCGTAGTGGCAGAGAGCTCCACAGAATCAGCTCTAAGCACACCGAGCCAGTCACAAAGCAGCCAACCTTCATCTCTCAGTTCCTCAACTAGTCAGCCGTAAGTAGTTTGTTCTCTGCTTGATCCCAGTGTCTAAACTCGGCACACTTCCACTTATTGTTTACATGATAGTTGTTCACTTCTCTTTCTCACTCACTTACCCTGTTTTCACTCTACTCGGTGCAGGATGGACAATGGTCCCAGTTTAATCAGCTCCATCACCTTGCCACCCAGCTCTCCATCCCCGTCGTTCTCAGACAGCACACCTGGAGGAGGGAGTCTTCTCAATGGGCCCCACTCCTACACGCAGGCCTCTGAGAGCCTCAAGGTGAGGCACCATAGCATGTTAGCTTAAAGCTGAGATAGAACCTTTTCACAAGGGGTTTGGTGCTGTTGCATCATAGGATTCCAGGTTTGAATCCCGGTCTGGGTCCTTCAGTATAGAAGCGGTATAGAAAAGGGGGGGGCGCTGCGTGATTGAGTAGCCATAATGTGTTATTTTCATATTATCAAATGACTATGCTGACATTGGTAGATTTTAGGCACTTTTGGTAGCTTCATGACTGCAGAACGTTCATGTGCTCAGTTGTAAATAACATTAAAATATCCCCAGCTTCACACGAACCTCTCACCAAATGATACATTTGGACAAAAACGTCATGCCAAGATATATTTGGACTTAATAAAGCTAACATCTAATTTTACTTCTCCTCACTGCCAACACTATGGAGAAGGCAGCGTTGGATTCTAGCAGTATAGAGTGTAGGACAATCTGTTAACATATGCTACCTGTGCCAGAAAACATCTTTATTTAGACAAGTTACTGATTTTTGTCTCCTCTGAATACGTTGCTCAGTGAATCTTAAACACGTCATTGATTATGAATGTTGCTGGCTGTGGGTGCCTAATTCCAGGCATTGGGTGCTTTTCCCAAACTTGGAGCTGACAGTTGTTTTTTGTTTGTTTGACGCCCTTAATGCTCCCATAACTTAAGGTTTTCCTCTCTTCCCAACTTAATTGTACTTAATCATCCTCAGGCTCCTGAGCCTCTCAGTTCTCTGAAGGCGATGGCTGAGAGAGCAGCACTGGGATCAGGTCTGGACGGAGAGATTCCCAATCTGCACCTGACAGAAAGAGGTCGGAACGGTCTGACATTTTTCTACATTAACACACTTAAGAATAATCGGCTCTCTGACTAATTACTGAACAGGAGATGACTTGCAATGACATGACATTTGGAATAAACAGATAAGGATTTTTCTGGTAATAACTGTAGTTGTAGATGATACTGACATTGTTTCCAGTCGCTCGTAGTAAATAGGGTTAAAAATCAAAATGACTGTAAACCCCTGAAACTCTTCATCAGTTAGGCAACTCATCCCAAGTGTCTATTTATCAATAACAAGACAAGTAAACACACTAAACACAGCGGGATGACCTTTGTTTTATTTTTTAACTTCTTATTTAGAGTCTACAGTATTTGTGCCATTGACTCAATGCTCCACGTTTTTGTTTCTCCTGTAGATATCTTTTCGGGTTCCTCTGCAGCACCCGGCACACCTGCCGCCCCTCAGCCGTCCGTGTCGGAGGTCAGCATTCCCCCCTCGCTCGGGGTCTGTCCACTCGGTCCCACCCCTCTCCCCAAAGACCAGCTCTACCAGCAGGCCATGCAGGAGTCTGCATGGACACACATGCCACACCCCTCTGACTCTGAGAGGATCAGGTGAGGGGGATTTTTAGGATATGAGAAATGCAAAAATGCTATGCCGGGCTTTAAATCTGTTTTATTGTAATGTAACAAGTGTACTTTGATAAGTTTATAGTAATAATTTGATAATTATTTCTCAAAATAGGAACACATCATGTTGTAATTTTTACTTTGTATCATTAGGACTCCTAAACAGCCGAAAGCCTATTACATGAGTACATCTGTTACAACCTTTTTAAAGGAAAGACTGGTGATATACTGCATGTTTTATTATTGCAGTATCAATGTAGCTTATGATTTCTGCTGTAGAGCTCCATTGTTGTCCTGTTTCAGTAACAACTCTTCAAAAATTAGCATTTAGACCACTTATCCTTTTCTTCAGCATAAAAATGTATGGATGTGACTGATTTAAGTTTCATGTCTTCAGTAAGAAGGAATGAAAAGAACAGATGGTAGAGAAAGGGGAAAGATTTTATACATCATAGACAGCTAATATGTTGGTTTTTGTTTTTTTGCAGAATTTGTAGGAAATAACAAAATCTAGAATAATAGCCTTGTCCCTAAAAGGAAATACCCTAACAGTATTTATTTTTTATGGCTGGACATGGATGCATGCTTGGATCTAGTTGGGTCTTGATGTTGGTGCATGTGATGGTCTTTATTTCATTAGTGAACCCCTTATTTGAATAATTGTTGTTGCGGTGGATTTAAAACTGTCTTTGCTTTTGTCCTGAAGGCAATACCTGATGAGGAATCCGTGTCCCACCTTGCCCTTCCATCACCAGATACCGCCGCACCACTCTGACTCGATAGAGTTCTACCAGAGACTGTCCACAGAAACACTCTTTTTCATCTTCTACTACCTGGAGGTAAAAATCATGCTTAGATTCAACCCACACACTCCATATTTACTCTCTGTTATCCTTGCTGTTCATCTCCCAGTGATGTATTAAAGTAAGGCTTAATGGCGCATTTATCCTTCCTCTCTCAGGGCACCAAGGCTCAGTATCTGTCTGCCAAGGCTCTGAAGAAACAGTCATGGAGGTTTCACACCAAGTACATGATGTGGTTCCAGAGACACGAGGAGCCCAAGACTATCACTGATGAGTTTGAACAGGTGCAGGCCCACAGTTCATGTTTTCCCTTTGAGATGTAAACTGGTGTGAGGACTTGTGGGTTTGAGCTTTTGAATGATTGTTCTCTCTCTTCACTCTGCCATTCCTCCAGGGCACTTACATCTACTTTGACTATGAGAAATGGGGCCAGAGGAAGAAGGAGGGATTCACCTTCGAGTACAGGTACCTTGAAGACCGAGACCTGCAGTGATGTACAGAGGGACGCGAAAGGACAGAGAGAGACAAAACGTGCTGCTGTTGACATTCCGAGACTGAACTTCAAACTGTGGATAGAGATTGTGATGTGTAGTAGAAACCCTCTCCTAAAATGGAGACTGGTGTCTGTATAGGTTGCATCTCAGCGTGAAGCCCTTGCTCCTCATGCAGCGTGTTGCTTTTG
The DNA here is from genome assembly GCF_020382885.2 of Scatophagus argus. Taxonomy (NCBI): domain Eukaryota; kingdom Metazoa; phylum Chordata; class Actinopteri; family Scatophagidae; genus Scatophagus; species Scatophagus argus. Next base: position 16,287,439 of record NC_058501.1, read on the forward strand.
ACAAAAATGCCCCATGGGCCTGATCAAACGCATCATGCTGCACGAGCTGGGAGGGCCCTCATTAGAGATCTGCGTTTGTGCCTGTCTTTGTGCACACTCAGTATGTGGCATTAGGAAAGCCTACCCCATGCATGTTTCTCATGTTTTGTTTTCTTTTTCCGTTTCAACAAGATTCTCTGTACCAACTACCCAACATGAGCCTGGAAGCCTTTGACTTGACACAAAACAAACATCGGATTTGATTGTGGAGTAAACTGCCCTTCTTGTATTTACTGTAATTTGGTGGTTTAGACTGGGGAGGTACAGTGGACATTTAGTCATGGTGTGTAGGACTGGCTTCTTTTAAGACCTTTTGATGCCTGTTGAATATGGTCACTATTAGAGATAGTGAGCGTTTATCAATAGTTTTATTGATATTGTCTTGGTCAATTAAAACGCTGATTGAGTGACCACAGGGCCTCTCCCTGTGACAGGGAAAGAGTCCTTATTGGACATGGATTAAATTGCTATGCAATTGAACTGGTCTCTGACTCCCTCTCTTTACAAATAAAATGTTTTTAAGTTAACCTGTCAAAGAAAATGCATTATTATGGCACATTCATGTTTGTGACAAATTAATAAACTTGTAAAAATAAATCTCCAAAATAGGGTTTGAGACATTAATCTATTTGATGTTTGATTCTTATGCCACAGAGGAATTCTCATCATCCTCAGCGTGAAAGGCCACGCTGAGCATAGTGAATGTATCTGTGCCCGAATCACCTCTTAAATTACACTCAAAATACACGGATAGTGTAAGATAATGAATCTGAGTTTGGTTTGAGTCAACCCCCCATCCACCTTTTAGTTAAAGTTTTGTTCTGTTCCGTTGATGTTAGTTCCTTCTCATCCTAAAATCCACTGTGTCCAATTTACCACCTGATATTTGGAGTGGAAACCCTATACAGTGAATGTGCACTGATAAACTGTTTACATGTAGAGTGAAGACACAGAAATCCTAAATTTCATTTAATTCATGGGACGAGCAAGAAATGTCTCATCTGCTGTGGTTGTTCATGTGTTACACTGAAGAACAATAAGATTTAATCTGGTTCCGAATACGGTGGGACAGATCTCAATTTTTCCTGGTGGTTTGAATGGGGAGTGTAACACAATCGGATCTTTCCATTTAAACCACCATGAAACCTGACCTGTACTGTATTTGAAATTTTCTGTTTTGTGTGATTAGTTTTCAGGCTTTTTTGGGGAGGGGAAGGAGAGGCTAAAGGATGTGAGGTGGGGGGAGAAAACAGCAAAGCTATGAGAGATTTGCCTTTTATAGATTCTATTTTTTGGGCTTTTAAAGTTTTCAGAAAGGGAAGGTCAGTTACGAAATTGCTAAAATGTGAATTTCGAGACGTATTTACAATTTTTTTTTCTCTTCACAATTCTGCATGGGAGATGTCATAAAATGGGGTTATAACAGGATTGTAAAATTTCAATAAATACTTTTAAGAAATTACAAGTCAGTGTAAGGTCCTGTCATTCCTACATGGGAATATGAATTCACTTATTTTCCACTAATAGATGCATGAATGTTTTGATTTTTATAAAAACATTAAAATTTAAAAAGGTGGCAAAGTATCAACTCTGAGTGAACACTTGATATACATTTGTAGATTACTAAGGACATCACTTAAATGCCTATAACACTTGGGTCGTAACAACACATTTTCCTTCTCTAAGGAAAACCGGACATTTTGTGACATCTTCACATATTTTATTAAAATGGCAAAAATCATAAAATTTAGAAAAAAAAAAACAAAAAACAAAAAAAAAAAAACAAAGGACAAAGCACAACGCAAGACAAATGTAAAAATATAATACCACTGCAGTGTTGAGTGCAATTGTCCATGTGCGGGATGGTGATGTGTGAGTGTGTTCACATCTTAGCTTCCTTCTTGACTTTGAGGAACTCGGCCATGTTAGAAAAGTATTTCTGGTTGGCTTCAGCCACCTTCTTCTCTGCAGCCTGTGGGTTCACGATCTCCAGCCCCTGCAGACGAGAGCATAATGGTTTACTAAGATGAACCTTCATAGTACTCAGGAGACATCAAATCAAGGAGGATGTTTACTTCTTTTTACCTGCAGAGGAGTGAAAGCTACACTGGAGCTCGTTCCTGAAGAGCGATCTCTGACTGTTGACTTTCCTCCGTACGTCATGCTTTGCTTCTGCAGCGTCCTCTGTTGTGTACAGCAAAAAAAATTACACTTAAGAGGCTGAAGATAATCTATTAGTCAATGCTGGAGTGGAAATGAGCCGTGAATGAGTTTACCTGGAGGGATTTGGAGATTCTGGCCTTGGTGGCCTCGTTGACCTGAGCCTGCCTGACGCGGCCGCTGCCGCTCTTCCCCAGCTGACCAAGACTGAAGCCCAGATCCTCCTGATATGCATCATCTTCAATCTGCAACATCAGAAAAGCTTAAACTTTCACTTCTTGGTTTAAAAAAAAAAAAAAAAAAAAAAAAAAGTCTAGTCTTGAATAAACACACAGAATATTTTTTTACATTATCCTCCAAGTCTGCCACTAAAGGTATTTTCATCATCAATTAAAGCAGATTACTTTCACAGTGAACTGACTGTTTAGTCTGTAAACGTCAAAAGCAGTGAAAAATGCTCATTTCCCAGAACCCAAAGTGAAGTCAGAAGCTGCTTTAGCTTCAGCCCTCATCCTCTCAGGAGTTACAACAGCCAACCACAGGAACTGAGGTGAGCAACACGAGGCTTGTGTGAGGTGTTTGTGTGCGTTTATATTTAGATGCTCTGGAAGGAGAGAGCATCTTGGTTCATCATCAGTGTAGGTTCCTGTATATTTGATATATGTGTACTGGAACTACTTTCATCTCTTGCACATTGCCCACATATGAGACGTAACAGAAAATACGTTCATACAGGTGACAAACAAAAGAATAAATATAGAACATACTGCAGGAAAACGAACAACGCAGGGGTAAATTGAAGTAAGCATGGTTGAACAAGCTGAGAGATACAGAACGTAAGATAGAAAATATCTACTGACCTCAGCGAAGGTCATCCTGTTGGCATGTTTCCTGATCTCTGTCAGCCCGAGACGCTCCTTCATCTTTCGATACCTTCAGATAAAAAGAAAAGAGTGGTGTTGGTGCATATATAGAAAACTTATGTAACATCCTCGTTGTGCTTATACATGCAGCTGTCTCTTGCCCCTTGCTCTCGTTTTGCTCTAGATTTACTCTAAAAAGCAGCTGACAGATTCTGTACCTTCTTCCTCCTCTCTTCTTCCTCTGTCCATCCAGTGGGGCTGGTAGCGGTTTGACCTGCTTCACTGGTGGAGGCTCCTGCCATTTATCAAACTTCCTCTCTATTTCTTCCTTAAGTTCATAGCCAACCTGCAAAAAAACAAAACAAAACAAACAAAAAAAAAAACCAAAAAACAGTTACCACCAGGGGTCAGAAAGGAATTAAATTTTTTCTTTAATACAGAGGCATGCAATACTAAAAATACAACAAATCAATTACTGATAGTTACAGGGAGGTGTAATTTCAACTTGAAGGAAGATATTTGTAAAATGCTGGTTCTTTTTATATGTTAATGAAGACAAGAGTCCTGTTTGTACAGCTAATCAAAGTTCGGCATTCATGTGCATGTGCTACATTTGGACCGTCACCTTGCCATCCGAACTCTCATGGAAACTGTCCACTCGGCTAGCCAGAGTGCACTTTGCAGCCACCAGACGAGCCGCCTTCCTCCTGAGGTCCTTAAGACAAAAATGGAAGACCAGTATTAGGTACAAGGTCCCTGTGGTGAGTTAAAAGCACAAAACACTGCAATGTGTGATTATGGTATTATATTTACTGACAGGTGGTAGTGACTGCACAACATCACAGTGGTAGATGAATCCAGTGTGGGGCAGCAGGGAGGTGCTGCTGAAGCCAGACAGGGTTCTTCTCTGGGCTCCCAGCAGCATGAGGTTACAGGCGGGCATCTTTGAGAGGTTAGTGAGGCCACCAGCAATACCTGCAGACCAGAAAGGGAAAAAGAGAAAAAAAAAGGCTCCAGTTGTAATCTCAATGTATTTAAAAAGTTAAAAGTTGATCCTTTCTTCCATCTCTCACCCATGATCTTGGCTGCTGTTGACGCTCCAACAATGATGGACAGATTTGGGGCAATGAAAGACATCCTGGACTCTACATATTCATATATCTTGTGTTTGGACTGGTTCAGCTCCAGAGCCATATCACACGCCTCCTCCAGCTGCTTCAATTCATCTTCACTTAGCAGTGACCTACAACCACGAAAACATAAACCTTAACAAGTCTCATGGTGACAATGAGGATGCAGTTGTGTGGAGAGAGAAAGAAAAAATAAAAAGAATTTTAAAAATTTAAAAATCGATATGCGACAAGATCTGCCAACTAACCCCTGTGTGGTCGAAGCTGTGACACTGACCACCATGATGGTGGCGTTGGTGAGGATTTGCTGCAGAGTTTCATTGTTCTTGCACTTCTCCAGATTGTTTCCCAATTCCTGAGCAGAAAACACAAATGTAGGATATATGATGCTCAAACTAAATAACAGAAGGTAACAGGAATTTTTTGATAAAAGATAAAACCATTGAGGAACATTTGTGGGGGTGTAAAAATTATTAAAATAAACTTTAAATCATCACAATAACCCATTGGGTTAAGCAGTGTAGCATCTTTAATATGAAAGATAGCACAAACTGAAACTGCTTTGCTATGAAAAAGGTGACTGTAACTCCGAACCACAGACTTACTAACATTTGTTTAAATAACCCATAAATATATTTACAAAAAATGTAATTTATTACTGTCCCTGTGCAGTAATTGTACTCTGTACAAATTATAAATAGTGCACAAATAGCAACTCTGGGCTCCTTACTGTCATTTTGAAATGGGGTCTTGGTACAAACATTTCACCTCATCTCACCTTGACTGTGCGAATGTAATCAAGAGAATCTGGCACCAGAGACTCAAGCTCAGGGAACCTCTTAGAGTACTTGTCTCGAGTAAACTTGTGAATAATATCTGAAACCGAGAAGAAAGAAAAAAACATCAGAAAACTCAGAAAAACATTAAACCCTTTATATTTTTAACAAAACCAAGAATAGCCAACTCACTGAGTTCATTGTCAATCTCTACTGTGAGATTATTGGCTGCTACAATCAGTCGGTATTCTGGATCAGCCTCAACTGGACCCGAGACTAAAAGGGAAAAAAAGACCAAAAAGAAAAAAAAAAAATCATAGCAAATTTATTCTGATTTTTTATTAACTTTCACCTAAAATAAAAATTGGTCTCAAACTTACAAAATACTGACAAACACACAATGTGAAACACGCAAAAGGATCACACTCACCCTCTGAGTTCTTGCGCTGCTTTCCAATATACCCTGAAATTTTGTCCATAATCTCTGAAAACTACAGACAAAAGAGATTTAGTTAAGACACACTACCATAAACGTCAGACTGTGTAACACTCTCATAAGATGCAACTCACCTGTTTGCTATTGCGGAGCTTGGCGATTGATGCAACACTCTCAGCTTTACTGTAGTCCACCTCCATCTCTTCTGGGATGTCCTCCAGCCCCCCTTCAGCTCTTCCTTGCGATGCCTCTCCATCACTCTCTCCTTCCTCCCCCTCTGGATACAACCCGTCCTCTCCCTCATCTCCAGCCTCCTCCAGGTCAGCCAGGAGCTCATCCGCCAGGGACATCTATAATCACCAGCACATAGCTTGAGGACATCAGCCAGCTGGGATCCCAAGGACCACTGAGGGTCTTGAGCGTTACCGACTTTACCACAGCGTGACCACTATAGAACAATCTTCGTTTTTCTAATGTAATATCCATGACAACAGCTGCACTTCATCTAAAGTTTCTGAACATCACACAGCCATGAAACCCAAATGCTGTCTTTCTGGTCTTCGTAGTAAAATTTTCTTTTCTCTCAGTTATAGCTGAGTGAAATAAAAAGTTATTGTCCCATTCACATTGCTGATCTGCTCTAAGAGACCACGACCAACAGCTTAAATAACACATTTTATAAAAGCATCAAAGCAGACATGGAAGTAAATCTGAGGAATCACAAGAAGGTTAAAGTGACATGAATGTAATTAAAGAATATGGAAAATGCCACAGATAGAAAAAAGGCACATTTCTGTTAGTTTTACTGTTTCTTTTCACGGCTTTCATTATAATATGAACAATGAACAAGCAATTTAAATAAACCACTTACGCTCTTTTCTACATTTGGCAAAGATGTTTGTCAATTCGTGCATTTTACAACACAAATATCGGTCAGTTTAATGGGTAAATACCAGACCTTAATATGAATAATCGTTAGCTATTGCACTACAAAAGCCACAAAATCCTCAGATGGGATTTGTTGACCCCAAGTCATGTGTAACTTACTGAAAGTGGGGTTAATTTCAAAAAACAAAACAGATACAGCTTAACACAGCACTGTTCAGACTCTGAAACAACAGCAATAAACGGATAAATTATGCGCCAAACAAAGACTGAATATGCTGAATTAAGAAAAAATGTTTAATGTCGCGTATAGTTTATACTACCTAGCTAGCTAGCGTTAGCAAACGTTGGCTAAACGAAACCAGTACGGTTACCAAACGCTTTTTAAGCATCATAAGCTTACCTCTAAGTTCAAATTCCGGTCACCACGAGAGACGAAGACAAATGTGTCTTACAGAGGTTTCGGGGTTTTCTGTATTAAGGTAAACCGAGTCTTAATATGATGTTTTCGTCGTCAACCCGCGGCCAACTATAGCTGCTGTAGCGTTTGTCGCAGACTAAATACGTAACGACCTTCGAACGGCTTTCTGGGAAATTGGGTCAAAACAGGTATCCCTTTACGAATACAAAACGATACGATTTATTGTCATTAAACAGTTCAGTAAGAGGTTCACATTTTTAAGTTTTTATTTCCCCTTGTTTATACATTATCCCTTGAAAACCATTCTTTAAACAATACAGGTTTTAAACCAACATTTAAATAGACTAAACCAATGAACTAGCTGGGTTTCGACTGTAGGATGGACTTGTCGTTAGTAGAAAATGGGGTAAATTAACAGATACACAAACAAATGGAGTTATTTACTGATGAAAGGCTTTGACTTTTCATGCTAAGCTACATTAAACAAGGTAAAAGAATGACAAGACAGCTAAAAATCCATAGACATTGGAAAATAATGACACTACATTACAGGACATAGTTCCATACAGATTGGCATATATTAACAAGTAAAATTATACAAAATACTTCTTTTTTTTTTTTTAGCAATTAAGACGTTTGGGAAAATATTTTTGATTTATTTGTTATGAAGATCTTAGAGAATGTATAACCTAAACGCATTCTGTCCCAAACAAATTATAACTAATATATGTTAATTGCAGAAAAGCAAATAAATAAATAGATTCATAAATTAAATAAATAACCAAATAAATAAAATATTGCATGTAAACTGGCTTTACATAAATAAGTAAAACAATATAATAAATATATAAACAAATTGCAATAACGCCAGAGAAATCTTTTTAGAACTAAAAGTATAAAGAAGCATAGCTTGTTTAATTTTTCGTGCAGTCTAAGAATACATCTAAAAGTAAACAGCTCTAAAATGATATTGTATACACTTGTATTATGATATTTGTACAAATGCAAATGAGTATTCTCAAATACAGGAGTCAAGCGATTTCTGTTCCAAACTGCTGCCTACAAGAACAACTGACTGACTGCAATGAAAAACGTCTTTAATAAAGAGAGGACTGGAATCCGAGCATTTACATAGACAGATTAATGACGAAAGAAAGTGCATTCCCCACACATATGGGGAATAATACAACAAAATGAAGCAGAAAAAAGAGAAGGTAAGCTGGTACACAGCAAGACTCCCACTGCATAGCTGTCAAATCTGTTTCAGATTTTACAAAGCTCCAGGCTCCTCTTCTCCTAACATATGCTGCCTTTTCCAAAGACTTCTGTAGCTGAAGGCTATGAATAAACTCTGTAAATAGTGGCAGGCGGGAGCACAACAAGCCCTGTCATACAAAATCCTGTCGCTGGTAAAACCTGGAATGTGTCCAGCTTTTAGAACGGGAGTCTCATTCTTTCAGTCGCCTATTCAATAAAAAAATAGCCTCTGGGTGAATGGCTGGTTGTTGGGGTTAATTCACTTGCCAGTCCAAGAGGGTTTCGGCTCTAAAGGTTCCCACGATGACATATTAGATCACACCAAGTGGGGGTCGTTGGCAGGGCTGACAGTGAAGCGTGATGATGTCACTGGATTGGCCCCCACAGGCGACCTTGGTTTGATTGATAAATCTTCTTTCCTTTTTGATTCTTTGCCCTTGACGTTTGGCCCTGATGGGAAAAAACAAACAAACAAACAAACAAAATGAAGCGCTATGTGAAGGAACACTTGTTAGGCTCTCAGACTGAGTTGTGCTTTCCTAAACCATTTCCTGTTACCTCCATTTTATCATTAGATGATGCTCATATTAGGTCAGGATTCATGGGGGAGGCCAACACTTAAGTCATAACCTCATATGTGTTGCTGAATATAAAATCTATTCATAAATCTGCCAAGTAATATTGTGGATTAAACGGAGGAATTGTTTAGATGTAATGTATAGTATATGGAGTGCTTTTGTTTTTATTGTCAGGCCAGACAGGAATAAATGTTTTTCTTTAGTCTCTTTGTCAGTTACCTCGATATATTTTTAATTCACAGAAAGAGTTGAATTATTTTACCCTGTTGAGTGTTTATGTTTGAATTAAAGTCATCTGTTTGAACATAGAGATTTGGATAAATACAGCCCTTAAATCGCACTTTTGTGTGGCTCTTGTGTGGTCCCACACACACTATTATAACTATCCTAAAACTAAAAATATCAACACAGGGACCACAGGTGGATTATTGAACAGGCCTACTGGGCACAGGCACGTTGCACCTGGACAAGAGCCCAGGTGACTGGTAATATTTCTCGTTGAATAGTCACAGAGCTAATATAAAAGTATGAATATTCGGATCACGTTGCGTTGCTCCAGATGCCCTGAAAGTATCTGCCAAACAAACCCAATTCAATTTCCTTCACATTACAGCTGCAGAACATAGAAGCGACAGTAGCATTTTATTAAAATGTAGGAAACGAGAGAAGCAGTTTAAATCAGAGATGAATATTAAGTATAAACTAAATACTGAAATTCAGATGAAGTTTTTAAACAAACAGCAGCACCTGAGATTTCTGTTTCACCTGTACAAAGTCACAAAGGAGTGCTGCACCTATGTAGGAGGAGTGGAGGGATTTTACAAGCCTGTGCCCATGTTGTCTCATAATAAAGACACTGAAACACGTGACTTTGACGGCACTGACATATACAGTAAGATACAAGTGGGAAAATAAAGATATAATTTATATCTATTAATATAACCACACAGAAGCAATACGAGACAGTTTTTACTTAAAAATAACTCAAAGGGAACACAGTCTCTTCTTCCAGTGCTTTGAAGTTTCAACTCTAAGGGCTACAAAAGATCATGAAAGCATCTAATTTTGGAGTTTTTGCATTTCTGTCTATGTGAACAGCCCAAAGGAAACTCTGAGCCCAAAACTTTCATTAATCTGTGAAATGAGGTGACCAGCATACCATACAGAGAGAGGGAGTCAAGATAGCAGATGAAAACGTATTTGGAAACACAGCTTAGGCTTGTATTGTTGACAGTTCCACACAGTCCAGGGGGATAATAACCAACGATTAATACTGGCTGCATATTTGTACAAGAGATGGATGAACTGTAGGATTTTCATTTTGGTGGGTGAAGATGAGTTAGGGGCTTATCACATACATGTTTAGAAAGAAACATGTCCTCGATTTATGTGTATTATCTTTACCATCTGATAAGACTAATAGTCTCCAGCAGGCTGGCAGCTCTGTGATGTTGTACTCAAGCACAGCAGTACTTTGAACTGAATGCTAACATGGGCGTGCTACCTGCACAATGATACCACCCAACACACAGCTGAGGATGATGGGAATGAAGTTTGGAACAAATTGAAATTTTGATCTGATGATGGTGCTAAATGACAAGTTATCACGGCGTTGGTAGAGAGACAGTCAATTGATCACCACATTCAGTGAGACTCGTCCTCTGGGGGCTGTGAATGTCTGTATAAAATTTAAGAGCAATCTCTGAACTATTTGTTGAGCTATAGCAGGCAGGCTTGGCTGAAAAGATCGTCTCCTCATTCAACGTCTCACGATGAATGCTGGGTGTTTTTGATCTTACCACGCAAATCCAACTTGGTGCTTTTGACAGACACTGGGGCTGGACTAGTGGGCGCTGAAGTACTCAACTCATTGGTTGGAGTTTCCTGTTGCAATAAAACAGAAAAGTGAGGTCTCTCTTTGTTGTATCTATCATGATCGCTTATAAATAAATTATTGAAAGTAAGGAAATACCTGATCAAAAAGATAGATTGTGACATCATCAAAAAAGGAGACATTTCTTCCTCTGTCCTTCTCTCTGTCCATGGATTCCTTGGGTGATTTCAGCAGACTCCTCAGCCCGACGCGCTTGTCCACGTCTGTTTCTGTGACAACGATCACCCTCCGGGAGCTTTCGTCCTCCTGCTCGTCCTCTTCCTCATCGTCAGGGTCACTTCCCGAGGACAGTCCTCTCCGTCTTCCAATCCGATTTCCAATTGCACCGTCCCCGAATCCTCCTTTACCGGTGGGGGTGAGGGGAAGAGTCAGAGCAAGAGGAGGGAGGGCGAGTGACAGACGAGCTAGTTTTGCTGTGAAAATGTGACAAGGGAAGAGGTGTAAGATATGCGTAATACCAGATAAGAGTTCTCGTCTAAGTAGAAGTACGCAATGGTCCCTACCTGTGCAAACTTGTTAGATAGAGTTTCATAGATCACTTGCATCAAACCAAGAACTGAAACTTGACATAATTGACATCCACTTTTTTCGTATTTCTTCTTTCTTTTATCTTCAGGTTGAAGATATTTAATTAACGATGCCCTTGTTTGTTTTTTATCTTTATGTTTACATCGTTTTCTATGTCATGTTTGGTTTTGTTTTTACCACAGTACAAATACTGTAAAGAAAAAAAAGCTCCAAGCTATTTCATCTTTTTTCCTGTCTCTCTTCGCTGTATGTCATTTAAAGCACGCTTTCCCATCCAATAGTGTTTCCCACAATGCTGCAAGGGACTAGGGAAGCCCTTAATTTAGCTTAACAACACGTTGTGGTGAGGCACTGCAGTGACGCTCATGGAGGACTGTGGTCAAGGTCAGTTCCTTGTTAAGAAGAGTGAAAAAACCAATGAAGAGGGAAACAAATTTTGACACAACCACAACATTTACAAATTCTTCCAGAGGAGTAACTGACTAAGAAGAATTAATAATCAGCTTTATTGGCAGTATATATATATTTTTACATACACACCACTGAATTTGTCTTCTGCATTTAACCCATCTTTAGTTGAACACACATGCAACACCCAGCAAAATACATGCAGTGAAATACACAGGAGCAGTGGGCTGCCACTATCAAGCACCCAGGAGCAAATTGGGGGTTAAGTGCCTTGCTCAAGGGCACATGAGCCGGCTAATGGAGGGGGGGAGTATTTTTCGCATTAATCACTCCACCACACCCAAATTTTTCCTGTCCGTACAGTGGGGGAATCAATCCACTGACCCTCCGATCACAAGCTGCTTCTCCAACCTCTAGGCTATGGCTGCCCCTAAAAACTACTCTTAAATGGCTAGAAACTACTGTGATGTACTCTACATGTTAGTCTAACAGACATATCTCCATATATAACCAATGGCCACATATGTACATTTGTATTTATCTCTGTGATTTAGCTAAACATGCAACATGTGGGTACCTTTCATTGCCTGGTTTGCAGTAGGCTGAGGGGTTGAGACCTCAGGCTGCTCAATCACAGTGAGTGGTTCTGCTTTAGTTTCATCTGACTCAGTGTGTGGCTGAATGCTGGGGGTAGTTTCCTGCTCCTTGTGGCTGAAACAGCAACAAAACACACGCACAAAAAGTGAAAATGAAAATGTGAATATTAAAGGGTCTCACGTCACAAAACATCTGTGTGGAAATTAGCAATGACATTTTATTTATGGTGCTCACACTTTTGAACAGTTAGAACAGTTTCATTGGAAATATGTCTGTAATATATCCACAGCAACAGGAACAGAGAAAGAGATCTTGATATTTTATTGTATGAACATTGAAAATGAAAATATATTCATCCCCACAATACTGGGATGAATACCTCAAAAGCTTTACAAATAAAACTATAATTTTCTGTGCGACGAAATACTTCAAAGCCCCTGACATCATTGATTAGGATGTTTTCTGTGAATCTTCCAGGACTTTGAGGACTCCTTAAGATACCATTAGAGCTTTGTATGAAACATTTGTAAAAACGCTTTACACATACATACATACACATACCTTCTCACACACACACACACACACACACACACACACACACACACACACACACACACACACACAATCAAACACACAGCATACCATAGACTGGCACTAAGTGCACTTTATTTACTTTACTTTGTCTTTTATATTTTTCTTAAGTATTCATTTTAAATCTTTGCTCCTATTTATATGTGTGCATTGGAGCCGAGAATCTTTACAAAATTTCATTGTGCTCGCATAATGACAATAAAGACTCTTGAATCTTGAAATGCTTTTTTGTACTTTGAGTGAATCGACCCTTTATCCTAATGTGTCATATGTCATTCAGAATCAGATTTCGAAGTTCATACCTTTCATCCTCTTTTTGCTCTTTCACTGTGACCAGCTCAGTGCTGTCCTCTGTGATTTGTTCCCCCCACGGCCGGAGCATCACTGTGTCTTTAACAGTCGATCCCCAAAGCACATTTGTTTTCACATTCTCACTGAGGGAGAACTGCAGCCTCTCCTCACACACCTGAAGCAACAAAACAAATAAATAAAGAGAGGTGAATAAACTCAGAAAGGTAATAATGAGGAGCAGTCTTTACGCTCTTACAAAAGACCACAAGAAAACACGCTCACCTGCATCATGAGGCCATTCTTTGTTGTCATCTTTGAGAGAGATCCCTGGTCTTTGACATCAGATGTTTGGCCTGGGGATCTCTGCCCGTCATTCCTCTCCTCTTGAGATGATAGTTTGTCCCGAGGATCCAGGATCATATATGGCACAGACTCTGCCAGCTTATCAGAATTATCAGAGAACTCGTCCTCCTTCACATCCATCCTGCTCCCCTCGCCTGTATTACTATCACCAACATTGCTGCCTTTCTGATCAGGCGTTTTCTTCAAAGACTCCAGGAGTTCCAGGTTCCCCAGGAAAAGATCACCCAAAGAGTCCTCCTCATCCCCAGATATGCAGCACAGTTGTTCCAGTTTTTCAAAATCCTCCAGGGGTTCCTCATCCAAATCCTTCCACTCAGAAATCAGTAACTCTGGGAGATTGTTGAGTGGAACTTGGGGAGAAGACGGGCTGTCAGATGATGTTTTCTGGAACAGGTCGTTACGTTCATCATGCTTTTCAGTGTCGGGTGTAAGGTTGCTATCATCGGCCAGTGTTATATGCACAGAGGGGAGGTTTAGATTGGCTGAGATTCCTATACTCTGAGTTGTAGCAGGTGGCTCTGAGATATCTGTGTTGTGAGTTGTGGAAATATACAGCTCTGTCTCAGTGCTAGCAGTAAAGTCTTCCAGATTAATGTGACTAATAAACTCCTCTGCCTCTATAACAGATGGTGGCGGACTAGGAAAAGAGTCATCTAAACTCTCCAATTTATCATCTTGCACATCAAGGTCTATGCTTGGTGGAGGACTAGGAAAATCTACTGAGCTGAAATTGTCTACCTGTGGATATGACTGATCTATCTCTGCATGCACATCAAGGTCACTGGAACAAGAGATGGGATTGGATGGAAGGGGCGAGTCTCTGTAATCCTCCTCTGTGCTCATCATACCCACTCTCTCTTCTATGTATTGCCCAGCAAGCCACGGTCTCATTTCAGTCTCTGAATCTAAGCCAGACTCAACATTTTCCAGTTCTGCAAAGTTCATGTGAGGACCTTCGCTGTTGCAAATAGATATATTTGAGCTTTTATTCTCTAAAGTTTGACTAAAGTCATTCTCCAAATTAGAGCTTGTCTCTTTGTCAACACGCTCAGCCGATGTCTGTTCCTCTTCTTGTATTTTGCAAGGGTGATTCTGAGGCCATCTGTTAAAATTTTGATTCTCCTCCATCTCTGTGGAGTCTGGCAGACCTTCCCTGTCTCTGACTCTCTCTGGACATGACAAAATCTTTCCTTCCTCCAAAGTCTCCTTCTCTGGGATTTCTATATTCTCTACTTCGATGTCTAAGATTTCTCTTTTCACGTCTGGGTTAAAGCTGACAATTTCTCCAAGGTTCTCAATATTTTCCTCTTGTTGTACAGTCTGTTGTTCACCACCATCTTCAGAGTCCCACTTTTCCTTCATGACAAGATTATCAGCAAGTCCTTGTGTTTCATCATTCCAGGTTTCTTCACAGCCCTCCAAGACAGCAGGATGAGGTTCACTTTCAGCAAGTTCATCGTTTTCTTCAGTCTCCCAAAACTCCTGTCCCACAACGAGTCTCTCTCCCACCTCCCAGGCCTTGTTGCCGAACCCAGAGAATAATTCAGATCTTAGTTCAGTGTCTTGGCACCTCCTTTCAGGAGAGGCCCACTGGTCATTTTCATCAGGCCACAAACGCAAGTCCCTTGATTGTGAAAAACGGTGGCAGTCAAACTCTCCCCTAACCACAGCAGATCCTGTACGTTCTTCATCCTCCTCCAGTGCAATCCATAACTCTTTAGTTTTCACATCCAGGCCTTCACAGAGGTCTTTACCTGGATTGTTAGCCGAGTCCGTCCAACTTGCCGCTCCTCTCAGGGGCGACTTTTCCTTCATGCCATTACTCAGCTCTGCTGCAGCCAGCTGTTTCTCTGCCTCTGTCATGACCTTTTTGTCCTCGCTGCCATCTGAGCAGTGCAGGTTTCTCAGACCCAGCTCATTGTGATCTAAACCAGGTCCCTCTTCATGTCTCTCGGGTTCTTCAATACCTGTCTTCCCATCGTCACTTGGCTCAACTTCTGACAGGGTTTCATCGCTAAGTTTGGCATAAGGGGATTGAATGCCGTACAGTTTAGATAATTTTGACTCTTTGTTGTCGACCTGTGTTGGTGTAACAGATTCCACAGTGTCATTTCCACACTTGAGGCGGTTCAGTGCAGAGAGATCAATATCCATCTCTGTAGCAATTGTTAAATCATTGTCGCTGGGCCTTAATACGTAATCCTTTGACTGGCTGCCAGACACAGACGTGATCAAAATATCTGTCTCAACAATGCTCTTGGAATGCAGATGTAAATTATTCTCTGCAGAGTCCTGGTATTTGCACTCTGTTATCTGAGAGACGATGCCGTCTGTGAAGTGTGGGAGCCCTTTCTGTGATTCATCATCTAATTCCGAGAAAACCTTATCAATTAAGTCAACACAGTCGTTGGCCTGAGGATCATCAAACAGCAGTGTTGACTTTTTGATCTCATTTGGGAAAATGCCAGAATCATCTCTCTGTGTTGACTCCAGCCCTTTGTTTAGAATATTCTTGTCATCATCAAGATGAGAGATGGCGTTTTCCAGAGCATTTTGAGATAGACCACTTTTTTCCTCACACATCTCAATAGTCATCTTTTCTCCACTTTCACCCTTCTTATCTGACATGTGTATACTATTTCTTAAGGGGCTCTTTTCTCCCATCTCTCCCTCCTCCTCAGTTTTTTCCTCTATCCCTGTCAGCGTCCCCCGATCCCCTCCTCGACCGTTGCTCGGTCTGGAGGTGATCAATCCATCACTGCTCCTCCTGTTCATCCCGTCCCCCTCCCAGTCACTGTCAGAGAAATAGGCAGAGTCTCTATGCGGTGTTTCGTTTCCCAGGGCTCGCCACCCGCCGTTTCCCACTCCACCTCCCCCACTCATCCATGAGTCACTAGGTGTGAGGCAGTCAGCTGAGTGGGAAGTCATAGGTGACAGGACCGAGTCGGTGGGGGTAACGATTGAGATGTCGGAGGATGGGTCCCAGTCTGGAGTGCCAGCAGGAGTAGGTACCTTTTGAGCAATGTGACAGTGCTCTTCTTCAGAGTCATTGTGTTGAATTAGGTTTTCTCTTTGTGTCTCTGTAAAGCTTTCATCGTTATTTTGAGAACCCAGATTTTTTGAGTTTTCGAAATCATCATCTGCTGTGATGTGTTCAGAGTCCAGTGCAGAAGCTTCACAGTGGTGGTAGTTTTCATTGTCAACATTGTTATACATGCTATCAGTCTTTGCACATGTTTGATCTCCTCTGTCAGGGCTGATGTCCTGTAGGTCTTTTTTCATTATCTCACCGTTGCTTATAACAGCACCCTTTGGAGCATCTGTTTCATCTGTAATTAGCGATTTGCTCTCATGCTGCAGCATAATGTTGGATTCTTTTACATCCTCAGTGGACTCAGGAGGAGGAGGGTGCTCTAAGTGATCTTTTTGCTCTCCTCTGGCAGGTAAGGCAGGGCCTTCTGAACACTCCTCTGCTTCTTTCTGGTTGTGTAGAAGACCATTTTTGGGCATAATTTCTGAAAACACAAACTCACCAGACTGACAGTAGTCAGTATTGCTTTCTTGGCTTTCCACTTTAAGAGGTTGTTTATTTGATCCTATGTGAAGGATTGGGATCTCAGGTTTCATAGAAATCTTTATCTCACTCTTTTTAGCTCGCTTGGTCACTTGAGCATAGATGGCCTCAGTTTGTGTGTCATCTTTGCCTTTTGCTCGCATGGAGCTCTCTGACTGAAAGCTGATGGTCTGAGCAGAGTTGGGGTCAATGCACAGGGACTCATATTCAGGAGACAATGGAGTAGGAGAGTAGGATGAGTCTGCTTCCTTTTTGTCTGCAGCAGCGTTTTGTCTTGATATGATTTCAGTAAGGAAGGTCTCTGCTGACTGGATCTCCTTCAAGAATTCCTCTCTGGTCATCTCTGTTTTCCGTGTATCCTTCTCAGTCTGCTGCAGATCACACTCCTGCTTTCCGATGGTGATCTCAGAGAGGAGAGAGCGGGATCTCCGTATACCCTTTGAATAGGCTTCCTCAGCGTCAGTGTATGAGGGAAGGCCTGGTGCACAGACATAGGGCCGCAATCTGGATCCTGCAGGATAGAGGTATTTTACTGGATCACTTTCTGGTCCTCCTTCCAGGTCTGTGTCCATTCTTCCTGTGTCAATTTCTGTAAGGAAAAGATCCCCCTGGAATGATTCTTTAGAGACTGTGTTCATCTCTTCAGGTCCTGTTCTGTTGTTGCATTTCTCTGCCCGCCATGACTGTGCTGCTGACCCCAGCTCTGTGATCAGCGACTGGGAGCGGCGCATCCCTCTGTTAGGCAGCATAAAGTTCCCCCATCTCTCTCCATCTCTTTTCTCTTCCTTCTCTACTTCCCATGAAGCTTCTGACTTGGACTCACTAGACTCTGTCACATTCGATATCTCTGTCAGAAACAGATGCATGGGGGATTTCTTGGCTGCAGACACTCGTTCTGCCTGAAGTTCAGCATCTTCCTTCCAAATGGTGGGCAGGATGGTGTCAAGGCGTGACTGAGTCCTCTTCATTCCCCTGGAGAAGAGCTCTGCACAGCCTGGGTCTGCATCTTCAGACAGGCTAGAGTGAGCGATAGTGGTACCACTGCTGAGTCTCTCAGGGGACATGAAGGGAGAGTCATCCTCATCTGAGTAGGTGGGACTGGATGAAGACTGTCTGTCAATCTGGACGTTTGCGGGATGTGTGCGGGGCAAATTACGATAAATAGGGCGCAATGGGTTTTCCCTACGAATAGGGGAGTCAAAGTCTTTTGGACGAGAATGAGAAGTCTCCTTGGAGTTGTGCAATGATGCTGAGTGCCTGGTACCATCCTCTCGGTCAGACAAGTCACAGGTTAGAGGGTCTCTATTGGTTCTCTGCATTTGCAGCTTACTGTACCTTGAATAAGTGTCTGCTGTGTTGTAGCTGGGGCAGCTTCTTTGTGGTTTGGAGTGGGGAGGGAGAGGAGGAGGACACATCTGAGGAGGCTGGGGGTAAATTGGATGGCTCGATGGGGGAAGCGAGGGGGAGAGGGATGGAGAAGGGGGTAGAGTCTGTCGGGCTCGATGGAGCCCCAGGTGTTCAAAGGTAGAAGGTGGGCAGCTGCTCATGTGATGGGGATCTGTTTCAATTTTTCCAGTGAGGGTGTAATGAGGCAATCCTCTATATCCGAGTGGAGGGGCGGGGAGGGGGCGTGAGTGGAGGTGGTTGGCTGATGACATGGACATAGAACGAGGCTTGGGAGGAAGGACTGGGGCTTGAGAACTCGTGGATGACTTTTTATCTGCCTCACTACTCTTTTTCTTCTCCTCTTCTTCATCGTCATCCCCTAAATCGACCACTGAGAAGTCAGTCACTCTGTTCAAAGTGTCTCTGAATTCAGCCACACCTGTGTTGGGTACCTCTAGTTGAACCTCACTTGATTTGACAGTCTGGAGGCCCTTTCCACTCTTGCCAGAAGAACAGTAAGGGACTCGCTCTTTTCCCAGCATTCCACTGCGAATCTCCACCAGCTCCATGTCTCCAGGACAAATCAAGTCTGAACGGAAAGAGGAAAGGGTCTTTCCTTTAAGAGCTGGCGACTTGTCCTGGGGAGTGTGCTCCTCTAATCTGATGTAATACTCACTGGCGAGGGAGGGGCTCCGGGCGCTTATCACTGGCACCACTGTGGGAGTGTCCAAAGACTGTCTGTGGTTATTGTTCACAGTTGGGATTGGCTGAGGAGGAGGAAGAGGCTTGTAGCCTCGTCTGGCATGAGCCTTTTCCCAGAAATACTCAAAATTCAAGCCTTTGCTGGTTTCAGTGACTGTCAGGATGTCATCCAGTTCAGATGAAGACGGGGTGATACAGTTCCCCACAGGGTCCAGCAGGGGGTAGGAGTTGTCTCTGTCTTCTCTGCTGTAGTCTCTCTCCCTTTGCCGCTCGTTTGCAGCAGTCTGAAAGGCGGGTGGACGGAGTAAGTCCCAGCGTCTTTCAAATGACTCCTCACTCTCTCCTCTCCTTCCTCTGCCCTCCTCATATTCCTCATCCTCTTCATCTTCTTCCCCAACACTTCCTCTTGCTATTCCTCGCTCAGCGGCCAGGAGGGAGGAGAGGAGGAGGAATATCTCTGCTACAGAAGGGCGTTGAGATGGAGGTAGCCAGCAGGACTGCATGATCTCATACCTGTAGGCAGGAGAGAAAAACAGATGAAGTAAGTTTGGAGAGAAACAACTGGGGCACTATTACTTTCCATTAACATTTATCACCATTTCTACACAAATTAACTGGATGAGCACTGACCAGTAGTCTGCATGGGAGAGTTTCAGTCTGGGCTGGGCCAGGGTGATCTGTCTCTCCCTAATGACAAAGGTCAGCACCTCTTCGTCGCTCAGGTGCCTGTGGGGCTGCGAGCCAAACTCAAACAGCTCCCATATAACCACCCCCAGAGACCTGGGGAAAAAGAAGATGTAGAGATGGTGAGAGACTAATCTTTACAAATTAGTCTTTTTTTATGTAATGTTTTTACAGCAACACCTTGTTGTCAGAAGACTTCCTCAACTTGTGTGTTTTGTTCCCAAAATTTTTCTTGTTGGTTAATTTGACAAAACATCAAATTGAAGTTTGTAATATAGGAGCCTGAAAAATTGATTCCAGGCTGGGTTCTTGTTCTTTCATCACTCCCTCCGATATTACAGACCCTGGCAACAAGACTCCTGGTGAACTGATGGAGGTCATATCAACTGTGTTGTTTACAATTCCAAAGAGATTAAGATTTTGAAATTTTTGAACTTAATCCCCGCTCTAACTGAGAGTACAAACAACATTGATCTAGTTGGTTTCATAGGTGAATATGTAAAACCAATGCTATAACACAAATGTAGACTAGCATCAAATCTGTTACATCAGATAAACTCACTGACCACTTTATAAGCTACGCCTGTACAGTCCAGTCCAGTTCAGCAAACCAGCCTGGCTTCTTAATGCTACTTTTTCAGCAACAACGTATACAAACAGCTGTGATGGCTTTAAGACATACCACATACCACACATTGCTGGTCTTGGTTTGGTCAGTAACAATGAGAGATCCTCTGTACTCCTCCAGCAGCTCAGGAGCAATCCAGCGTAGTGGGATCCATAGCTTGTCTGGAGTCAGGTAATAGTCCTCCTTCACAGTGACCACGACAATAATTCATTTGAAGAAAATTGGGTGATTATTTGTATTTTTTAAATTAAAAATGTAGTAAAAAAAACCCAAAAAAACAAAGGATTTATGGCTCCTAAAATTAAAAATATAGGACGAAAAACATCCAGTAACCCACATGGATAGAGCATGCAGCCGCGTTAAATACAAGCACTGACCAGCATACCTTATAATGGTTGTGTGAAAGGCCATAGTCGCCTATCCTAACAGTGAGGTCTGAGGTGAGCAGGCAGTTTCTTAAAGCCAGATCACTGCAGAGAGTAGGGCACACCGTCCAGAAATTAGTTAGATTGAACAGGGAGACACACTCTTTTTTATCTGAGAGACACAATATTGTTTAAAGACTCGGGCCCAGATTAGGGACCGAGTCACGACTGACCTGTGGATGTAGTTGTTTTCGTGAAGATGCAGCAGACCAGAGGTGATCTCAAAAGCCATTCTCTGCAGAGTCAAGAGGTCCCGAGTCAGCAGGTCAGGGGTCATCCCGTCTGACTTCCGCTGGGCTCTCAGATACCTCTTCAGGTCACCCTATTTGATTATACAAAAAGTAAATTGCATGCAGAGTTAATTAGAAGAGGAGTTCTGGCGATAACTCTGTGTGCCAAGTGTTTGCGCACTTCGCCTAAAACAGAGATTAAAACTTGCAGGCAACACCATATGGGCGAAGAGAGTATTTGTGACTTCTGCAGTAAATATGTCAGGTTTTAGGTATTTTCCATCACAGAGCCTGAAAAGCAGCGGGGAGAATTGGTAATGAGCTGCCAGCCTTTGTATAAGTCAGTTGTGCTTCACAAAGGGCAAGGGAATAAAACGAGGACTATATAAAAGGATGAAAAATATCCATGAGAAAAGGAGCATAGGAGACCTCATCAAACAGGGCAATAACCATCTATATGGACTGCAATGTTGTTTAGCTTCTCTTGCGCTGTTGCTGTAATTGATCTGCTTGTGTCTTTGTTTGACCTGAGAGTCCACTCATATGGTTTTCTTAATCAGTCAGTGATTAAGCCAGCTGAGGCAAGGAAAACAAGCTGATTGTAGAGATGCAAAACAGATATCAGTGTCCCTGGAACATTTATAGTTCTAATAGTTGATAATATAAGCAGAGCTGCTCTCATAAAACAACATTAAATCAAAGAGTAAATGAAGTTAAAACCTCATGAAAGCAAAATAGCATTTGATGCAACTACAACACAATTGCAAGTGCACACTGCTGCAAAGGTGGAACATAATAGCTGTGATGCTGATTAACAGCTTTCTCAGTAATAAAAGCAGCATGGCAATTAACACTTCGTTTTAACAGTTTTCACAGAAAAGTGAGGCAACCAACACAGCTCCAAAGATGCAAAATCATTCGCTGACAAATTGTAGAGTGAAAAAAAAACCAAACTATGTTTACCTTATAATGACAAATTACATCGTCTGCACAAATGATGCAGCTACTTCTGAGTCAAAGGCCTTTTTAAGAAGGTTTTATGTTGTTGTTTTGATTCCTCACCTGCTTGTTCAGTTTCTCTCTCTGTCTCGTATTTTAAAAATAACAATAACAATTTGTACTCACCAGTTGACAGAACTCCATAACCAGGAGGAAAGGGATGCTCTCACTGCACTGGCCCAGACACTGAAGGATGTTGGGATGTTTAAGGCTCCTGAAAGGAGAGAAAGACAAAAACAGTGACAGCAGAAGTAAGCAGCACACGCCAAGTACACAGCAAAACGTTTTTTAGTTTATGTGGTTAGACATATTGTTGCGGCTTTTATCAGTGGTATAAGATTATTTCATCAGCGGTGAATATGTTTACACATCCTTCCTCCTGCAGATCCAAATGCAAATCACTTACCAATTAAAATGCATAGGTTCTTGGCTAAATTCATTTGCAGTCTTACTTATGGTGGCTAATGTTAACAATCAGATAATGGACTTTATATGGGCATTTGTGACTGGAATACTCTTCTCTATTTGTGTTACTGTTATGCTAAATTTGTTCTTATCCCACAGTTGTCACCTGTGGCCACACTGGTTACTGCTGAGCAAAAGTTTCACGATCCTGCATCAAGTTTCCAAAATGGACAGCTGAACTGTTTCAGCAGGTTCTCTCACCTGTACGGCTCAGACTCAGCCAAGAACTTCCTCTGCTCCAGAGGGCTGGCACTGACACGCAGCTCCTTCACGACGGCCTGAGAGGAGCTGCAGTCGCACAACACTTCAGCCAGGATCACCTAGGAGAGATCGATGGACAATAATGTGGAAGAGCGCCCAGGAGAAGGAGACGGTAGTAAAAGAACTATTTTGAGTAAAGTGATCTGGTCAGTGGCCGATTTTAAATATAACAGAGCACAGTATGCTGTGAGAGAGAAAATGTAACGTGGGTCGTCTTTTAAATGAAAACATAATGGCATCCTAACGACAGAGGTGATCATGTTACCTTTCCGAACCAGCCATTTCCTATCTCCTGAAGGTAGTTTAAAGTGTGCCTTTTGAAGCATTGAGACTTGGAATCTGTAAAAAGAACGAAGGGAAATAAAAGAAGATCAAGGTCACACAGACATCAGTATTTGATGTTCTTTTATGACATTATATCTCACAACACAGCAAAAAAAAAAAAGACCTCAGATGACAAACATTATTCACAGAGCTGCTCATAGGTACATTTCAAAACATTAAAGGTTACCTCCAGACTTGTTTTAAGACATATGCAAATACTCTGCTACTTTCTGTCTGATGTAGTTTTTCCACAAAAAAGAAGTGATGAGTCTGCAGATATTGTTCATTTCAAAAGCTTAACATGTTAAGCTCTTGCTACATGTCTCCTACTTCACAGAAAAGTCCATTTCGGTGTGGGAGATTTCATGTTTCCACATCACACATCACTACAAGTTCCATACTGGACTGTTACTGGCTTCCAAACTAGTGTTGAAGATATCATTTAGTGCTTGTAATTACACCTTGCAATTCAGATTTAAGGTGAAGACATCAGGAGGTGACACAACACTCTTCCTGAAATAAAAACTGACTTACTCCAGCTCAGATCAATAGCTGGTCATACACTCAGTTTGACCAGCAATGGATCTGCATCAGAGACTCAAGCAAAGGAGTTTAGTGCAGGACACCACTGCAGCCTCGTTGTCAGGGAGTTTGAAGCTGTGCTCAAATGAGTGTCAGTGCGCAGGTGAGCTGTTTCAGGTTGTTACCTGCTCCATCCTGCAGGGCGGGGCAGCTGGGCCTGTCTCTGACTGGCAAGGTGTAGACCTCAGGGAGGGAGGGACATGACGACAGGCTGTCCTCCTGGATGGGACTGGAGCCTCCAGAGCACTCTTCCCCGTCTGCATTGTCAAACTCCTGGACGAGCCACAACAGCACAGAATAATCACAATGCTGATATAGATAAAAAAAAAATAAAAATAAAATTTACCTTCTCACTTAATACTATGGTTGGATTTAGCAGTGACAATCAAGGGCAGAGAAGTGAAAGCAGCTGTCCTGAACTAATGACAGCCTGTCTGCCAGCTCAACAACGACAACAACAACAACAACACTGTGAGGTCAAACAACAAAGGCTTAGTCAAGATTAGACTGAGACGTGATTATTGACCATTTCTACTTCATTAGCTTGGAGTTATTGACTCCTTCTTCCACTCCCATACAGTTTATCAAGCTAAACTTATACATCTATATATATATATATATGGATAAAGTCCAGACAGCATGCACAAAAAGTGTGAGAAAACGAAGAAAGCAGATAGAGATGAATGAATCTCTTACATGTTGAAGACTTACATTGAATCCCACTCCTCCTCTCTTACAGCACAGGCAAGTCAGGAGCAGCAGAACAAAAGAAACCAGCCCCGAGCAAGAGATGAGGATGACGACGTAGGGTGGAGGAGAGAGGGACGCAGCCCTGGACTGAGAAACTGAGAGGAAAAGAGAGGAGAAAATACAAGGCAGGAAAGGATTTATTGCAGGAATTCGAGGTATGTATGCTTCTAAAAGGGGACACACTGTTAGGTTTGAGTCAGTGAGAAGGAAAAGAGAGACTTCACTGAATCAGAAAAGTGTAAAATCTTGTTACAGAGGTGTTTTGTTTAGAGGGAAACCATTGGAGCGTTTTTTCTTTAGCAGCAGGTTTGGGACACAGTGGAGAACCCCAATGGACAGCTTGCATCAGGGATTTGGGTGGGGAAAAAAGCAGGAAAATAAACTAAGTTGAAGATTGAAAAAAACTATTGTGTAATTCAGTAAAATAAGAAAAGAGACTGGAAGTTTGAAAGTGGGATAATATACCATTCCAGTAAGGAAAAAAGCATGGGGGAAAAGGGGGAAGTATCAGAAATAGCATTCCACTCAGGAAACACAGTTAAGAAGCAGGGAAGGGGGTGCTTGGATTTGTCATTTAGGTAAAAAGGAGCGCTGATTGGGAAGGGTTGGAAACTGGAAAAGAATTACTCAAATCAAGAAGGTTTACTACTCAGGTGAGAGAGGGAGGGATCGGGACATTTGATATTTGTACCTCAACGTGGTCGATTGTGGGAAGTGAACCATCTGTAGAAAAGAAAAGGGGCAGGGCAGGGTGGTTAAATACCCTTCAGTTATTATCTATAGGTTTCATTAAATGTTGTAGCCAAAATTTGTCAAATATTACCTCGGATGACAAGAGAGAGGAACAGTGGCACCTTCAAACAGTCAGAAGGTGTCCAACTCAAGCTTATCAAAGTGATGGACTTATATATTAAATATAAACATTAATATTTAATCCATATGCGACAATATGTTATCTAAGTCTGTGTAAACAAAGCTGCATTTTAGGCTGTGACATTAACATTAGCAAGACAGATATTAAGAGGATATTATTTAGAGGAACCAGAACCTGTACAAACAAACAAAAAACAACCTTAACAACCTGCATTTTGCTGATATTAAAACACAAACACATTTGAAATTGTTGTTAATATTCGGAATACTATATTAGAATCAGATATCTATGAAAATGTAAAATAATGAAAGTAAATAAGGGAAAATAACTACATTGATTCAGGAGTTAATACTGAAGGTGTTAATACTGTGCTGTCTTAAAATATCCCAGTTTTAGTCTGTGTCTCTCACGCAAATCCAAAAATACATTCATTCACAAGGTCATGATATTGTAAACACTGCATACATAAATTTCAAAGTATACTTAATAATTTACCAACTTAATAAATATTGCAAAAAATAAAAATTAAAAAAGAGGAACAACACTCCACTAAAAATATGAAACATTAAGTGATTTTTGTTTTACTTGCAGGATAAATAAGAATAATTCCAATTAGCACTTTTAGCACATTTAGATTTCTTGCCATTGTCTTCATGTCTTTGCTTACCAGAAGTTGTCACACTGAATGGGCATGATTTCACACATCCTGACCAAACACTCCTCAGGTAAACAGAGATGTGTTCAGCATATAAACAAAACAGCTTCGTATGAAAAAAAAAAAAAAAAGCGGAGGCTGGTGATTGGTCAAATCTGTTGCTAAATAAAAGATGGATTCAAATAAATTACAGATAATCCGTCCTGCACGTGTTTTAAGCCAGGAAACGGAAATATGCAGCTAAATGTCAAACATAATCGCCAATCACGGGACAAAAATATGAAAACAACCCTTTTGACGGGTTGTGGTCCCCCTAAACATGCACCACAAACACATAACCGGTGGCTCCAGCCCTGTTGCACAGTCCTGTGCAGTGCTATTCTTTCATCTTTCCCTAGACAGATGTCCAGACAGACACTGCATATAAATAGGAACCTAACACAGGGCCTTCTCCACCAGCCCCGGTGCCAACAGCTCTTATCAAAACACAATACAATGACTGCACACATTACACAAACACAACACACTGCCAAATCTTGGGGAGTGGGGGTGGGATGGGGGGGGGGCATATTCAGATTGAGGAAAAATAAAGATGCCAGCACTGGTTAATAGGCTAAATAATCTCCAGTGCCCAGCGGAGGCTATTTTTAGACTAAATATCTCGCGCTGTCCGACGATTTTAGTCTGCTATTCGTGCAGTATGTGCTGTTTTCAAATGTCATCGATGTGAGGCCCGAGATCGAAACATATAACCCCCCCACCCCCAACACCCCCTCTCCTCCAGTATTTTCATCATTGCATGCAAATATGGTACCCTACCCATCACCAAAGCAGCCCCGCTGCTGTTTTGATTAAGTCTGCCACGTACTGCAATAACAGTTCGCATTATGTCTCAGTCATACAGGCTCATAACACTATCCTCCTTCAACGTAGAGGCCTTTTCATCACTATACCCCCCCTTCTCTCTCCTCCTTTCTCAAGCATCACTGACAGGTTTTCAAGCCCTCCTCCTCCTCCTCCTCCTCCATCGACTCCGCTCACCTTCCCTCTGCGGGACTCCGAGGGCTCTCTCCGGGCTGAAGTACGACATCATCCCCGCCAGCACTACCATCACCCAGCAGTGTGGCCGCATCGTCGCCGCGTCCGGAGCAACAACACCACCATCCGAGCGACGCTGCCGACTGTCGGTGTTCTCCTCTCTCCTGTCCCCGCCGCCACGGTCTGTGCCGTCTCCGGGCTCACGCTGTCTGTGTCTCCCCACCACCACCACCACCTCCACCACTCTCCGCTTGTCTCCCTGTAATAAAGAGCGTCTCCTTGTCTTCCTTGTTGTGCTCTCGCCCCCCTCCTCCTCCTCCTCCTCTGCTCTGATCCGCAATTAAACACGGCGTATGCGAGATGCTCTATTGTGCATCCTCAGGCCGCCGCTCGCTTCACGTACAATCGCCGCTCTGCTGAAAACAACCACCGCTATTTCTCCCGGTATACAAATAAATATACTCCTTTCTCCTCCTCCTCCTATCTCTCAGTGTTGGAAGGGGTTGTCTGTGTTTTTCTCCTCCGCCAGCCTACGTCAGACACACACGGCGCGCATTGTCATGGTCCGCCTCGATCATCATAAAGCTCCAGAAGAGGAGGAAAAAAAAAGGTGGTGATATTCCCACAGGGAGATAATGGTGTGCATGTGGTGCTCAGGGCTGGGCTCATATTGCCCTCATATTGGATTTTTAATCTCTTCAAGTAGCACTTCTGTATTCATTTGAGCACACTACTACGGCATCCTGTTAGACATGAGCGCCTAGAAAGGGTCGTTTTTGCGTTAGAAACACAAGTTACACACAGGTCATGTAAACACGCATCATGTGCTAGTGATCCGGATAAAAATACAGAAAGATCAAGCTGCTGTGCGCGAGTTAAAGGTAATGTTAGACCCAGCTGCCAGCTTATTAGGTGTATCTAACAAAAACTAATGCAGTTCAAATTCAATGCAAGAGTCCCTTTAATAAATCCTATTTTCAAGAAGGCTATAATGCTCAGTTTTTATTGAAGGCTTTATGGAGATTTGGAGACTATAGTTTGGCGTGATAACATAAAACACATACAATCAATCAGCACCACAAAATTACAGTTAAACCAACATTTTCAACTCTGAGTATTTTAGGATTCGTTACAGTAGCATCCGACAGGCTTTCCACACCATGTATTTGTAAAATACTTTACAGCAATGAAAATGAGAGAGTAAACGTGAGCATTTTGTGGTTCGTAGTGCTTTTGGTACATGATGCACTTGTCTGCTTTTTGACTCATCAGAGGAGGAGAAGCATGGGTGTTACAGATAACCTTACCGATGGCTCCTTCTCTTCTCAGTGAGTCATGACAGTGAACCAGCATGAACAATAGGAGGACCCTGAAACTGAAGCAGCTAAATGCAATCCAGCCATCATTCATGTAATTTAGCTTCTGTGGAAAAAAAAAAAAAAGGCCTAAAATGTAGAAATGTTCAGTTTAGGCAGACCCAACACGAGTTATGAAATAAAAATGCAGGGACTTATACTCTCAGAAATAATATAAGTGAACCTTAAACTTAAATAAAATTAAATCTTTTTCTTCTTTCTTATTATCAGCTTATTACAACAGACATATTGTATGATCTGACTTAGGGCTGCAAATAGCAAATGTTTTCATCAGCCTATTGATGTATCTGCAGATAATTTTCTTAATTAATAGATAAACTGAGTTGTCTGTACATATGTCGCAAATAGTATAGAAAAAAACCAATTTCCTCGAGCTCAGTGTGACATCTTCAAACTGTTTGTTTAATCTAACCAGCACTCACAATCCAAAAAAGAGATCCAGTAAAGTAATATGACAAAAACAAGGATACAAACATTGGAGAAGCTGAAACTGCTGGCATTTTTATATCAGTCAGCTGACTGATTAATCAACTAATTGTTCCAGCTCTACTCCACAGAGTAATTTCTTTACTGGAAGACTGTTGTTCATTTCGCGTTTGGTTTTCAATCACCTTACAATCAGTTTGAATTTTTGCGGTAATACAAATGATGCTGGCAGTTGTTCGCCGGGTGTTTTCTCTGCTCCGAGCCCCCTGTGAGGCAACCATCTGCCCTGCTGTAGCGATCATGAGTGAAAAGCTGCAGGGGCAGCAGAGACTGCAGCTGAACATAACCTCTGGCAATCACGCAAGAATCTTCCTTTCTGGGTGAGCAAAAATAAATAAAAATAAGTGGCAGACGCGGTGCCATTACATTACTGTGACCAGGTTAGAACGTACTCTCAATGTTTTATACATCTACCTCTCAACACCTACAGTGTCTCACTTTCCTGCATACCTTCATTTGGCTTTTTTACTTGTGCTTCATTCGGAAACACACTGGTCACAATGTTTGCCCATTAACTGTCCACTGCAGCTCACAAACGACCAATAAAGACAGTTCATGATTTTAATATCTCATCTCTCCAGCTCTCTCGATCCCGCCTTTGACGCTTTCGTGCGAGTTCTGGGAAGTACGCACTGTTGTATGGCCTGTCCCTCTCAGCTAACTCCCCCCCCAGCCCGCTGTCCTTCCCTTTGCCGTTCCTCTGGTCGAGCAGGGCCTGGGCTCTCCTCCGCTCTTCAGCTTCCCTTTGCAAACGCTCAGCACGCAACCTTTCTAAGGAGCTGGAAAAGACAGGAGAGAAAGAGATTTTTTGTGTCTCTAGGATATTTACAACATCATCATGTTTTTATACGCACCATGAGATTCACAACTCCAATATCTCCAATGATAAGGAAACTGATATGTGAGTAAAAGAGTCCTTTATGATTGACAGTGGTACAAAATGTCAAACAAGTAGTTCTTAATTTAGAAAATGTACTTAATCGCTTACTTTCTAAAAGTTGGATAAGAAGATTCTCACATCTGTACGAGAAATCTGAAGCTTACAGCCTGCAGCTGGTTGGATCAGCTTAGCACAGAGACTGGAAACAGTCGGCCGTGCTCTTTCCAAAGATAA
The DNA here is from genome assembly GCF_020382885.2 of Scatophagus argus. NCBI lineage: Eukaryota > Metazoa > Chordata > Actinopteri > Scatophagidae > Scatophagus > Scatophagus argus. The sequence continues at coordinate 16,317,209 of NC_058501.1, forward strand.
CAAAATCCACCAACTATCACCTAATTAACACATTATATCTCATTTGATTAATCCGTACTATTTCTCGCTAATCAAAGAGTGCGGACTGTAGAAACTGGCATTTTCACACAGTACACCAGTATTTATACATTAAACAGGACCTAATATATTAATGAGTGTGCTTTAGAAGTGCTTGGTGGTTGTCAGGCTACATGTTTGCAGTATTTATGCAGAGCTAAGCTTGTGAGCGTGGTATCGATCCCCTCACGTAACTCTCGGCAAGAAAACAAATGCGCTTATTTCCCAAAATGTTGAACTACTCCTTTAAAACTAAGCGGCAAAAACTGAACAATCACACACATCACATCTAAATATTCTGATCTACTCTTAGTTATTGTTAGAGTATTTTAAGTAACAAGAGACGTTCTTACCTCTCACCGCTGCTCTTCTTTTCCCTTTTCCCTTTTTTCTCCCACTTCTTGCTCTTGTGGTCTTTTCTCTCCTTCACAGCAAGCGCTTTCTTTATATCTTTCAACGGGTCTAAACTATCTTTCAGTCTGAAATCTTTCTTCTCTCTCTCCTCTTCAGTTATTCCCTTCTTCTTTTCTTTGTCTTTCCTCTCTTCTTTTTCTTTGCTGGTTTTCAAGTACCATGGAGTGACCTCAGACCCCGGTTGGGGTCCGAGAGACACCAGCAAGCCGATGGCTCGTTCCTGCTTCTCCTGGAAAGAGACAGAACAGAAGACCAAGAGTAATTAAAAGCTGCCACGTGGAGACAGAAATAGTAAAACGATTCACTTTTTCTTTTTATATTTAAACACTTTGTCCATGAAACAGCAGTTTTGGATCACAGCCTCACGCCCCATGGTACAGGGTAAGTACTAAACTTAAAATCAGTTTGTGTTTGCCTGATCATACCAGATGTTTGTTATGACAGGTACGTGACTGATCACATAGTATCAAATTAGTGCAAAATGGTATTTTTACACTAAGCAGAATTTGTTTTTTTCATGCAATTATTATCAATGGTGAATTAAAATAAAAATTTAGTTGTTCCACAATTTTTATTTTCAAAATCAAACATGTAACATTTCATTTTTCTCTTTATATCACCTCATTAATACTTAAATTACTACTCTAATATACTATTTAGGCATCTTTCTGATTCACCAATGCATAATTTATGGCTGAGAGAGTTAAAAGGAGCTGAACATTTCTATAAAAGGATTTCTCCTTTCATAGAAAGGAGCTCTTGCTATGTCCTCAGTCGCTACAGTGAGCTGTCTTACTCAGGAACTTCCATTCATAGCAGAAACAGGTTCACAACAGCAAACAAAGTTTACTCTGGTTACTGCCTCAGTACGAAACCAGGAATGGTATAAACAAATAACACGTAGCAAGGAGAACATAACCAAGAGAAAACAGTCACTGATGAAATCATGATGAATCAGATGCTGCCTGTCAGGTGATCACTGACAGGAGTTTTTAAAGTAGCACCATCACCTTTTCCTCCTTTTTCTCTCTGAGATACTCCTCATTCCCCTTCTTCTGTGAGGACTCCTCCAAGGGAAAAAGATTAAGATGCTCCAGAGCTCCACTTTCTCTCCTACCAGCATCATCATCATCATCTGTCCTTCCTCCTTCTGACTGAAGAGCAGCTCGAGCTTTCCTTCTAAGATACTCTGTGCGTGCCTGTGGACAGGAATAGTCATTAGTCCAAAATAAAAACCAACACAGCTTTTTTAAAATGTATTATCACATAAGTATTCCTTTTAGCTGGCAAAGGTCTCCTTCTGCTTCAGTTGTGGTGTTGATACAAAGATACTATACAAATACACAAGCAAAAAGCCTGAAAATGAATATTAGGATGAAACCATGGAAATAATAAGATGACTAAATTCTCCATAAGCTAAAACTTACCCATAACAGCACACTTATAGTATGCACAGTATAAAAATATTAAAATTAACATATAACATTTTTTCACTGAATCACTATGATGTGTAAGATGTGACATTTATTTCAACATGGTCAGGTCAGAAAGTTGGAGTCACTTTTGTCAAATTTGAACTGCTAATGCAATTTTGAAATTGATAGTGTGTTTTTTAATCCTCGCATCTCTGTTTTTTGCTAACACTTGTGTACCGGTATAATTCTGATAAACTTTTGCTTAAGTTCACACAGCTCAGCACCTATCAGTTCTACTCACACATTAAGACGCGGCTGCTCAGTGTGAATTACAGCTGAAATGATTACAGTGGCTGCTCAGCAACTTTTTAACTGCTGAATATTCGTTGCAGCCAGTTTTCAAGCAAAAATGCTAAACGGCTGCTGTTTTCGGCTTCTCAAAGTGAGAATTTGCTGCCTTTCTTTGGTAGATACACGTGATATTAAGTTGAATATCGAAATGACTGCTGGTGGGACCGAACAAGCGCTTTCAAAACGTCAACACTGGACCCTGACAAACTGTGACTTTGGGACATTTTATTGACTAAGTTACAGCTTATTTAATCAAGACAAAAACCTAACCATTTATAACAATTATATGAACTGCCCAGGTTAATGGACTTAGTGGCTAAGTGAAGCTAACTTTTGGAAATACCAGAACCTGCAAACCTTTCTGGCTTTCAATGTCATTCAGAGAACTTAATTTGACTGACATAACCTGTGATCATTTATGAGGGTTTGTGATGTTGGAGGTGGACTCAAAACTTATGGACTGCACATTATGTGTAACTGCTCCTCATCACTCTCTATAGGGTCATCATTAACATCCGGGGAAGTAACGTGACAACATCGGGGTCACCTCTTGCTCAGCAAGCTCCACGCGACGCTTGGCCTCGCGCTCCTGCTCCGCAGCTGCGGCTTCGTCCCTCCGCACGCGCGCGACGTTGTCTTTGTTGCGGACGTGCCAGCTCTTCTTTGGGAGGATATTCATAGTTGCTGTCCTCTAGCAGTCGGCTAGCTGAGCTGGCTTGCAGCGACTGAAAAAACCGTAAACCGTAACGTTTGTATAAGAAGAAGTGGGGAAATAAGTAAGGGTGAAAACTGCTCACATATAAAGAGATAAAATAATAAAACTATTAACAATAGTCTGGATACCTTTTGGCAATTAAGCTAACGTTCGCCGAAGCCACCTTCCAACTTAATGCTAATGTTACTTTAACGTTAACGACAGCGCTGCAAGAAGATACATTAAACGTACTCCTTCACAACAACCTAATCATTTCAACAATTAAACGTTAAAAGCGTAACGTGACTGTTGTCACTAACTCGCTAGAAGAGGAGCTGCTCTTGCTAGTCTCTGTAGGAGCCCACAGGAACAAGTAGATGCAAACAGGAAGTAAACATACACACATTTTTTTGCAACACCACAATTTTGACGCTAGAGGGGGCTATTATTTCTCTCATTTTATTATGTAAAAGGAAAACAATAGAACTCTATTTTCGTGTACAGAGAAAAGAAGTGAAACTTTGCATTTATAACAAAGGAACATTTTGTATGGCATTATGCATGGCTTTATGTTGTTTACCAAATACCACTTTTTTCATATACCACTGTATTTAAAGACAAACTTAACTCATTACTGCTAATAATGTAAATAATTGTGCAGGATTGTAAATAATGTGTGTGTTTTTGTACAGTTTATTTTTAAAAAAGTGCAAATATACTCCTATTTGTACCTCCATTTGCTATCCCTGAGCTGCTGTGACACTGAGAATTTCCCCACTGCAGGACTAGTCAAGTTCAATCAAGTTCAGACAATGGCACGTATATAAATTTTCTCAAGTACTGTACGTGCAATTTTGAGGAACTTTTGAGGTACATTTTTTTATTACACTTCTACTCTGCATTTCAGAGTGAAATATTGTACTTTTTATTGCACTATAGTTACCTCACTGCTATATTTACTAGTTATTTTCACATTGATAGTTTACATTAACATGTGATAAACTCATAATACAAAACGTGCAGCCCCTTGATAGATTAATAATCTACAGGTTTTAATTTTCCCTCATTAAAATTTCCTAGAAAACTTCTGGTCTGCCTGGTCTGTCAAGGATAACAACATCTTTAATTCAAAAATGTTGCTGCTGCTTCACTCCAGCCAGCATTATATCATACTGACTTTATACGTAAAGGGTCCTGTCAGATGCCTCATCATGCTGTTTCATGTTTAGAGTCATAAAGAAGTAAACATGGCTCATCAGTCTTCTTCAGTCTGTTTTGGTATCTGAAGTTGTTGACTCAGCATGTCAATCTGTTTGACCAAGAACTGCTTGTCACGGCCCTCCTGCAAGGCAAAGATTGCATGGGTAAAACTGAATGCTTGTGTGGTGATTACAAAATCACAAATGCAAACCCACATTTATCAGATTTCTTTGCTTAACTATACACAATAGAATAAAATGCCAACAACTTACCAGTTTAAGCTGAGCTCTTAGCAAGGCAACACTATTCCCATAAACAGAGGCTAAGGCTACGAAATAACACAACACCACACTGCCAGGGAGAAAAGAGCCATGATTATACACCATAAAACGGCCAGTGGAGGACCATATAATATGCAGGTAAGATGTAGGCGGCATTCTATGTTGAGGTTCAAGGACAGCACAGTATATACCAAAATAAGGATTCTACAGAAAGCACATCTAGTAAGTCCACTCACCCGAACAACACACACAGAGGGATGGAAAATGCCTGGGAGCCAACGAAAAAGAGAAAGTTCTGTGTTGTTTCACAAAGTTTGTAGAAAGAGGCTGGAACAATCAACCACATGTAGCTGAAGGAACGGAAGGGACCGCAGCTCATAGATGGATGAATCCTGAGTAGAAAGAGAGAGTGTCTCAGTGTCTACCTTTACTGCTGTTTCACAATAATTATTCCTCACTGTCAGCGCAAAACTAAAAGCAAAACAAAACACTTTTGTTATGATTGTTATAGGAGAGAAATGCTCACTCAGAAAGACTGTAAACCATGACAACTGTGGCCAGGCTCCAGCCAAACAAGAGTACCACCAGGAAGAAGAAGGCCGAGGTGGTGGAACGAAATGTCCTCAGTGCTGGCCGACAATTATAAAAGAGCGTGATCTGAGGGGGGAATTGACAGTGGAGAGATTAGGGACAAAACTGAAGCATGGTGTTGGAGAATCCAGGCTGTGTTAAAGCAACATCTCAACCTTTTTGAAGTAGAAGAGGATGACAAACTTGACAGTATTGATGAGCGGCAGCAGAGGGCAAAAAAGTGCTCCTGTCCAAACCACAGTCTGACCATAGACCAGCCCGAGCACATTGGAGGGAACTACGAACTCCT